>NW_023605501.1:0-40001 GCF_013339745.2 Dermacentor silvarum
GATGAACATAGGCTGGTGATAACTGCCATTCGTTTTGTACGTTCCTTAAAAACGTAAGACAGTAGAATGGGAATGAATGACAGTGCGAAAAAGGTTTTAAAAGCCACTTCACTTTTATTAGCATAGGACTATAATGCCAATACAATGCTAAAGAGTGGTCTATGTCTCAAGGTGAACGTAATTAGGCTGGTAAAAAATTTAAGGGGTACTTAGTTGTCCCTACGAGGATGAATGCGAAAGCATTGCGACTACCAAAGGTCGAGGGTTCGACTCCCACCAAAGTTCGTGTGTTCGAATGCCACAATTAACTATATTTTAGATAAGGCTGCTGTAACTAATTTCGCCTTAATTACCACCAATAGTCGTGGGTTAGAGTGCCGTAAACAACTCTATTTTAATTAAACCTGCCTTCATGAACTGCTTCGATTGCCTTACTTGAGCTCGCTTGACTTTTTGGATCATCGTATTCATGACAACGCCAGATTTTCAGCCTCATGAGCCGTATATTGCTTTCTCATTATTAACTGCCATTGGTTTTGCACGTTCCTTAAAAACGCGAAGCACTTGAATGGGAATAAATGGCAGTGCGAAAGAGGTTTCAAAAGCCACTTCACTCTTATTAGCGTGGAGCTAGCTATAATGCCACTATACATGACAAAATAAGAAAATATGTTTCAATGGAAGAAAAGTGGTATGGCCAATGCAGTCACAATATTGCAATACATGCGAAGCCTATTCACAGAATCCTCGAAGCACTCAAACGTCTTTGGAACGCCATGTGTCCACATGAAACAGTTATCAGACGAGACAGCGTCGCGATATTATCATTTAAAAACAATTTCGATCTACCAATATCGCTGTCTGTAGTGTGCTCAGAGCTTATGTTACCAGGAGTGAACAAAAAGTCACAGGCCTGAATGGTACACCCATGACACCATGGTACACCCATTGACAGCGTAAGCTGGATATATATATATATATATATATATATATATATATATATATATATATATATATATATATATATATATATATATATATATATAACTTTATTGTGTCCATGATGGGGTCTGGGTGCGGCGGGGGTTGGGAGACTTAGGCCTCCCCTTCCTCAGACGGCGGCCAGCCCTTGCTTTCTGGCGGCGTCTTCGGCCATCCGGACGGCCCAGAGCTGCTCTTCTGGGTCCAAGCTGAGCAGCAAAGTCTCCCACTGCTCGGCCGTAGTTATGATGCGTCTAGTGTTAGTGTGGTGGGTGTTGGTGGGTGTAGCTTTCGGGCATGCCCAGATGATGTGATCGAGGTCAGCGCGGGCCTCGCAGGCTTTGCAGAGTGGGGAGTATGCATCGGGGTAAATTCGGTGGTATAGCACGGGATTTTGGAAAGTTCGCGTCTGAAGCAGTCGCCAAGTGGTAGAGGAGCGGCTCCATAGGAGCTCCCTTTTCGGCAGCACGATCTAGAAGGTCTTCTCGGCGAAGTCTGTTGGCGTCGTTTTCACGAGAATGATCTGAAATGTCCGCCCGGCGTTGCAGGCGAGTGCTGCTCTCAGCACAGCGGTCAGCTGAGCCCGGCGTTGCCTGGTTGTAGCCGCGCGCGTAGCTCTGCGATTCGCTTCTTCAGCAGCGGTGCGTACCTTTCGAGCAGGCGCCATAAAGTGTACCAAAGAGCAAACACACGTATCAAGACTACGCGGTGCACATGTTACATCCCTTCACACTTAGCATGATACGATGCTGGTGATGATTATGATGATTTATTGGCATCCATTTTGATACGCGTTGGTGGCAAATAGTTACCTAGCACGCTTGAGTTAACCGGGTTCAGCTACATGCAGCATGCATGTAGCTACAGCTGCATCTCGCAACTGTTACATGCAACTGTTACATGCAACTGCCACATGTCATGACACTGGAATACAACGCAACGGCATTGCAACGTTTGCACGCATCGACGCTACGCGGCGCGCATCTCACATCGCGTGACATGCGCAGAGTTCAGACTCAAACAGATCCAGTAACAAAAGAGAAGCCTGAGAGATCAAAATTTAGCATCCAAAGCTTTTATTGAAAAAAAAGCATAAGAAAGTGTCCCTAATAATAACACGACAGAAGGAACCGATGAAATCCCAATACAGGTAATCAACAACCTTGCTCCAGGAGCAAGGCACTGCTGACTAATGCCATAGAGGAAATGATTAAAACGAAGAAATTCCGGTTGGATGGCGCGAAAGCAAAATGAACGTCATCTACAAATTCAAAGGCGAGCTCGTACAAGCCAGTTACAGTAACGTCGGTGATATATAGAATGGCAATGCACGCCATAAAATTAGAACTTTCGAAATGGGTGGAGAAAAATGATGTACTGGGGGAACTACATAATGGGTTCAGGTCAGGCTGACGCTTAGAGGATAATATGGTTGTATTAACTCAGTGCAGAGAGATTTGAGTAGCTCAGAATAGACCTTTATCGATAGCATTTCCAGATAATAAAGAAGCCTATACGACAACGTGGACAGGGAATTCTTATGGGATATTCTTAAGCACGAAGGCATAGATGACGATTTCGTGGCGCTGCTGAGAGAAATATATAGAGGCAATTAACCGAGTACCGTTTGTATGGGAAGGTCCAAAAGGCAATGAGGTGGTGGGAATTCACCAAAGACTGGAGCAAGGATGTCCTCTGTTTCCATTGTTGTTCCCGCTTTATGTTAAGGGCATAGGAAGACGACTGGGAAATAACGCATTAGGGTTTGATTTATCCTACATGCGTAATGGCCAAATGATGCAGCAGAAGGTTCCCGGACTGATGTATGCGGATGACAAAGTGGTGCTCGCGGACAATACAAAAGATCTACAGACAAATACAAATATCTGTGGCAACGCAGCGACAAATGTAAGCCGTAAGTTTAGCACAGAGAAATCACGAATTATGATCTTCAATGAAGAGATGAGTAATTACGTGATGTCATTTCAACAGCAAGCCACGCCCATAGTCAAGCAATATAATTTTCTCGGCGAATACATAAACGAAGGAATGGCTTACTCAAGCACCCACCCTGTTGATCTGGAAATAAAGGGGAAGCGGAATGCACCAACAATAAAACACATAGCACTGTGGGGCCACCATGCGTATATGAGGTGGTGAATGGGATCTGGAAAGGAGTAATGGTACCAGTGCAATCGTTCACAAATGCCATTATATATGCTTAACATCGGAATTCTTCTGGGAGTTGAAAGTTAACCAAAGATAGGTAGGCCAGTTGGCTTTGGGAGCCCACGGTAAAACCACATATTGAGGCAATGCAGGGTGACATTTGTTGGGCCTCTTGAAGTCATAGAAACACAGAGCAAAACTAGTATTGAAGAACGACCCAGGAACATGGATGAAAATATATGGGCCGCTAAAGTGCACAAGTATCTGTACTTGAAAAGAGTGGACACTGAATGGAGGAAGAGCCAAGAAAGTAGGCAACCAAGTACAGGCTAATTGAAACTATAAATAGACAAACAGGAGTCATCAGAAGTAAGTGAGAGAAACAGAGACAGATAATTTATTTATTTATTTATTTATTTATTTATTTATTTATTTATTTATTTATTTATTTATTTATTTATTTATTTATTTATTTATTTTATTTGCAAGGTTTCTGCTGGCCTTAGAATAAGGCCGTAAGCAGGAGTGGGCAGTGAGAAAATGTCTCTCTGGTTGAACAAAATACATTATAGCACACTGTAATGTTATACAAAAGTGTTGAAAAAAACAACAAAAAAAACACTGTGAACACACAATTGGGAACATACTTAGAGAATACAAATGAATTAAACAATAGATAACGTATGCTGAAAGATGTGCTAGCATCAGAACAACAAACACGATTAGACAGATAAGTTAAAAAAATTGTCACAATTGTTTCAGCTGCGCTAAAGAAGAAGGTACTGTTGCTGCATCCACAACATCGCTTGGGGGACCATTACACTCACGTACAGTTTGCGGAAAAAAAGAATGCTTGTAGGTGTTAGTCCTGCAAGAAAATTCTTTTAGTTTTTTTGAATGATACGCTCGCGTGGGATCGCGTAACTTTTTCTATGTATGCACTCGAGGCAATGCCAAGCTTATTATGATAGAGCAAGTACATGTATTTTAATCTTTCCAGATGTCGTCGTAGTTGCAAGGATTCCAAGTTCGCTGTTTGAAGAAGAGCACTAACTGCAGTATGGCAACTGTACGAGCGAACGGTAAAACGGGCGGATTTTCTCTGTACGTTCTCAAGTTTATCAATTTTTTTTTTAGTGTTCAGATCCCAAACCACGGAGGCATATTCCAAAAGTGGACGGATATAGGTTTTATAAGCCAATAATTTTATTTCTTGAGTTGTCTGGCGTAGAGACCTTCTTAGGTATCCAAATTTTTTCATGGCTTTCTTTTCTATAAAAGTGATGTGGTCATTCCACCGGAGGTCTGAAGTGATTATTACACCTATATGTATTTATAATAATTTACAACAGTAAGACAGCGACCGTTAATTGAATACAGAAAAGTCATTGGCGCCTTCTTTCTTGATATTCTCATACGAACGGTTTTTTTCTGTATTAATGCTCATTTGCCATTTTTCGCATCAAATATGTAGTTTGTCTAGAGCACTACTTAATAATTTCTTGTGATTAGGAATATTTACCTCATGGTAAAGGATGCAATCATCAGCGAACAACTTGATTTGTACAGGTATTTCTTTTACGATGTCATTAATCAATAATAAAAAGAATAATGGACCAAGGACCGACCGTTGCGGAATGCCAGATTTCACTGGTGCCGGGCATGAACACGAGTTTGCGATAGATACACATTGGCTGCTAGACGATAAGTATGCCTCTATCCATGACAGCAAGGAATTTTTTCAAGTATTGGTTTTAATTTTAAGAAACGTTTTTGATGCGAGCCACGGTCAAGTGCCTTCTCGAAGTCCAAAAAGATAATATCCCCATTCTAGTACACTCTAGAATGGGGGAGTGGGTCCAGCGGACGTCTTGGAAAGCGCCGAGGGTGAAGCAAAAAACGAGGAAAACGTAGCGGCGCTGCCGTCACGTTATTCTTAATATCCCTATATAAGAACAGTACCGCCATCTACTCTTTCCTCCGCAGCCTCCTCTCCTACAGCGCTTGCTTTTTTCTTTACTTTTTGCTTGCGAAAGCCAAGTCGACGGTGGCGCACTTAGAAAGTTTACGTTGAAGCTTTCAGGCCGGGCGCGCGCCGCCGCCGCCGCCGGCGACTGCGGCTGCGCAGAGGTCTTTCAACATGGCTCTGAGGCGAAAAAAAAAAAAAACAATATAAATAAGTGAAAAGCGCGCGCTATCATCGTCCAATCGGAGATACAGGAGAGAGAGAAGCGGCGTTTATCAAAGGATGGCGGTACTTTTCTTATATAGGGACTTTAGTTATTCTGAATCTCCGACCAATAAACGTTGGCTCCGGCTGTTTCATCAGCGCATATTGGCTGAGGCGAGCTCACGGGCTGAGTAGCTGTCGTCTGCTCGACGCACCGTCGTTGTTGCGTCGTTTGCGTTCATTCCGCCGCTCTTTTTTCCATTTTATTTACAATAGATCGGTGGTGAATAACCTCAGTGTTACCGCCACCGAGTATCCGCCTGTCAAAGCTCCATGCAGCTGCGGTAGGGTCTCTGACGCGACAAGCGTCCGGCCGGCGCGTGGGGCCGCTCATTCGGGAGAAAGCGACGGTGGCGCCACCAACTTTTCAATAAAAAAAGCCTCAGCGGGGAGCCTGCGTTGGACTCACTTCCCCAATCTAATACACCCTAACCTAGCTAGAGTGACCTAGAATATGGGAGAGTGTCCAAAGCGCCGGCTCCGGCGATGGCCTTTTTAGATGCGAGAGCATCTTATGCTCGGGGCAGTGTCCGTTCTGCGGCGTCCGCATCCATACTGCGCATGCGCAACTCTCCCTCATCATACTCTTCTACGCAGGTGTGCGCTCTCCTCCCCTCTACCCCTCTCCGCCACAGGTGCGGCGCAGAAAATTATTGCATATAACTCTCTCTCTCACTCTCTCCCTCTGTCTCTAAGGGTACGCCGTTGGCGGCGCAAGTGTCGCGGCGCAGTATGATGATGATGATGAAAATGTATTTATTGTAGGATGGCTCGAAGGCCTATTATGTGGAATAGGAAGGGGAGAGGGAAGGAGAAATTAGAGCCGTCCTAGAAGCTGCGTGTCCTTGGCGAAACCCAAGAGCGAGTCCAGAATGGCCCTGTCGGAATCCGCCAATCCTGTTGCCGGCCTAATCCACTCCTCGTAGGACGACACTTGCACCGCCCTCAGGTGGTGGTCCCGCTGCTTAGCGTAGCTCTGACACTCCCAAAACAAATGGGCTGCGGATGGTCGCGTGGCCACGCCGCAGTCAGGACACCTGTGCGGCTCCTGGGGTGCTTCTTCGTCCTCCGAGGCTGTCGAGGGGCCAAGTTCCTGCGACGGAAGGGGGTCAGGAGAAGTGAAAGGAGGACGTCTCTCCCTGCGTGGCCGGTACTGCCGCCACCGCTCTAGCACGTCCGGTGTAAGGACGAAGCCGGAACGGAGCCTATGCAGCAGCACTTGCCCCGACCTGGGAAGACCCACGGGAAGTGGGTTTGGGTCTGGCGGGATACTCGCACGGAGTTTCCTCTTGCGTCGGTTGGCTGCTACTCTCATAGCTCTGTCTGGGTCATACGGTGGTCCTTTTGTCGTGCTAGTTGTGCTGGCGCTGAGAGTCTATGAAGGATCCCGGGAGATGACGCGGTTGGAAAGAAGGGCGCGCGCGCGGCGCAGTATAAAGCGCGCGTTCGCTGTGCTTCCGTCATTCTCTCTCTGTGCAACTATGTGCGAAACGCCATGAACAACGTCAACGTCGGCACTAGTTGCAGCGGCAGCGCCACCGCCGCGGAGCAGAGGAAGGCTCGGGAAGCCGAACGTAAACGTCAGTGTCGGCAAGCGGACCCCGAACTTCGGGCCAGGGAAGCCGAACGTAAACGTCGGCAGGAAACTTCTACGGAAGCAACACGGGCTCGGCACGCCGAAGTGGAACGTCAGCGTTATCAAGCTGACCCCGACCTCCGGGCTCGGAAAGTCGAAGCGCAACGCAGCGTCGAGCGGCAGCTCCCGATCCCGAAGCGACGAGGCAACGCGAGTCTGCGACCACAGCAGCAACACATTCGAGGCCATTACAACGCCCGGGCTTCGACGGTGCTGACGCGCGCTTCAAGCGCGACTTCCTCGATCGGAGCTTCGGGCACAGCTGCAACGTGTGCGACCGGCTTTGGTTCGACAACAACCTGAGCAAGGTCGGGAGCATCCAGACTCCAGAACGAACGTCAGCGTAACGCGGCCGTCGGACCCCGTACTACAGTGGCTAGCCACTGTACCCGTACAAACGTCTCCTCTCTTCTCAATATATTCTCTCACTCTAACTTTCATTGGGTTGTGTTGCCAAGTGAAACGAAACGGAAACTCGATGCGCACCCCCCGCGATGCTTTCGCATCCCACCATGTTTGCCCGTAGGGTGAGATGATGTGATTATTCTGTGAACTGCCGCGCCTCGCCGCTGCTGCTCCGGACCCGTGGGCTTTTCGCGGTCGCGAAGCACGCGGGAAGCGAGGGTCGTCTGCTACGCGCTGTAGGTTTTTGCGTTCATTTTCCACGCAAAGCACTTAAACTCTATTTAACTTCAACAGTGTGGTGCTACATGGAGCTTACCCATCTTTGAGCGTTTCTTTGTGCTTGGGCAGCTAGATAATGCAAAAACTAACATATCAAACTCATCAGCGCGGCCTAGCTCCGGTGCTAAACTTCGGGAACGGTATTACGGTAGCTGTGCGTGCGTAGAAACGCGCTAAATGAGCCAGCGCAAGGAAAGAACGCAAAAAAAGAAACGTTATTCGCATGGGTACGCGGGCAATAGCACCATGCTTGCAAGAATAAGAGTAATGAAAAAAGTAAATTACTTGCGCAGTCAAGTGAAATACTTATGTGCATGCACTGACCGCTTCGCTCACCATTACGCGCTTTTCGCTCACTGTCAGTAGTGATTTACAGCTATATGCGTATGTACTTATTCGAATATTTTTTTAGCCACGACAATATTTTATTATGAACAGAGCAGAGTGAGAAGGTGTAAGGGAAGCAAGAGAAGGGAAGCAAGCGCAAGAGTGTAAGGGAAGCAAGCGCCGCCATATTGATGGCTTATTTCGCTTCAGAGTAGAGATGGGTCGCTCAGGAGCGGGCCGGATCTTGAGAGGGCTCATTTTAAAGAGCGAGTGAGCGGTCGTTCAGTAAAAATGAGCGGCGGTTATTTTGGAGAAAGGGAGCCGGTTCTCTCGCGTTCAGAGAGCGTGCCGATGCGTTCCGTCAGAGCTGGGTCTTCTGCTGGGTGCGACTTCCGCGCCATCTATTAGCGGTGCGAGAAAGCAACTGTCCTCCCGCCCTTCCTCGCAAGAGTCGCCTTCACCCCCTCGCCTTCGGCTGAAGAACGAAAGAACCGCCGCTCACTTACGGAACCACGGCTCCCTCGCTCTTCAAAAGAGCGGCTCAAAAGATCCGGCTCGCTCCTGAGCGCTCAGGAGCCAGCCGCTCTTTTCGCCACGGCTCCCTCGCTCTTCAAAAGACCCGGCTCGCTCTTGAGCGCTCAGGAGCGGGCCGCTCTTTTAGGGGCGAAGCTCCTTAGGGTGTGGGTCTGTCCCTCCTCTGTAGTATGTAGTAGTAGTAGTAGTAGTCGTCGTCGTAGTAGTAGGTAGCCACGTCTATTTTATGAGAAAAAAAAAACACCCATATTCATGGGGTGAATGATGATGAGTGGGCGAAGCTCCGGAGGGAATCATCGGTAAACCGTGAATCTTCCGTGTAATTCGCCCAGTCTCGCCGCACTAAATCGAACGATTGACTTCCACCAATGACACGCGCCATATGTGACGTCATTCCTATTATATAAAAGCGCCCTTCATTATAATTGCACCATCTCCCGCTTAAGGGGACGCTAGCACAAACGCGTTAGAAACGTGCAGTACTCTAAGGGGGAGAGGCCACAGCGTCTTACGCAGCCGTTTACACATGCCGGGACGTGCACTAAAACGCCAGAAGCGTTCTCCGGAAGCCGGAAGCTGGCTTACGGAACCGGAAGCGGAACCGGAAGTGGAAACGGAAGCGGAACCGGAAGTGGAACCGGAAGCGGAAGTCGGCTTCCGGTTATACTATACATATACATATATATGTATATATGGGTATACATACATATAGGGACACACAACGCCATCTATTGAGCAATTCATAAAACTAGACGTGGCTACCTACTACGACGGGGACGAACGGGTGCCGCTATAAGGAGCTTCGCCCCTAAAACACCATGCCGTTGTTCTCCCCTCGCCTTTCCGGTATCCCCAGCGGTCGTCACGATGTCAGCAGGGGGAATCTGGCGATGCCAACTGCGGAAACGATGTCCATTGGTTGAACAAGAACCTACGACTACCGGTTAGTCTGCTAGCAGGTACGCGCGCTTTCTGCTCTTCCTCGTCGTGTTGCTCGTTTGTGCGCCCTTGCGAATCGGTAATTACAGCCCGCAACGCAAGCGCCAAATCGCTCGCGTTCCAACACAGTCGTGCTTAGCGGTCTGATTAGCTGGGCGAGCTCGGCGTCCAGGTAACGGGCGAGTGCGGACGCATGCAACATCGGCTCCGTGAGACCGATGCTGCCCTTCTGGTAAATTGTCATCTCGTTTCAAGAGAGAGACTAACATTTATTGAGGTAAAAGGGAAGGGATTTAGGAGCTAGATGGGTGGGGCCCCAAGTCCAGGGCTCCACTGGCTTCTGCCGCCAGCCGGACGTGGCCCAGAAGCGTTAGTTGCACTTCCGGGTCTGAGCTAGCGAGGAGTGCCTCCCATTGCTCCGGAGAGCTTTCTAGTCTGTACCTATCCTGTAAGGAATTTAATTTCTCTGGCCTTTTACTACATCCCCATGAGACGTGGTAGAGGGTCGGTGGCGATTCGCGACACCACGGACAATCGTGCCCGTACAAGGTTGGAAAAATTTTGTGCAGTCGCAATAAATTTGGATAGACCCCCGTTTGAATTCTACGGAGGTCCATTGCGTCTTCCACTTCAAGAGATTTGTGGGGGACGCCATACTTTTGCCGTGCGCCTCGCTGATGAGCAAGAATCTCGCGCGGATCCAACCGAGCAGGATCACTGTCTTCCTCCCCGCGAAGGCCATGCAGTGTCGTGTGGGGTGGTTGTAATTGGGAGGGGCGGCTGGTGCTCCGCTCGGTTCGTGAGCTCTCGAGCTAGAGCGTCCGCCCTCTCGTTACCTTCTAGGCCAGCATGTCCCGGGCACCAGACCAGCCTATAAGTGTTTTTTAGTTCCCTTCCTAATAAGTTGCGTATTTTTAATGGGAGGCGGCCGTTCGTAAAGAGTCGGCACGCCTCCTGGGGCGCTATAACGTAAAATGATTCCAAGTTGGTTTGATTCCAAACTCCTGACGTCAAAATGACGCCGCAGAACATGCGTATGGGGGCGGGACACGACGACGTTTTTCAAATAGGCCAATCAGCAGCCTCCATCTTTGCCGGAAGCACGCTTTGCTTGTTTTTTACTCCTAAAGGGGCCGTATAGCAAGTTCATGTTAGATGTAAACGCCTAATAAATAGATCATTGTTTTTCGCTGACATTAAAACTGTTTTGTAATGTTTTGACGCGCAAGTGGTAGACGCGTGTTGCCAATTATTAGCAAGTATTCGCATTTTTCGAGCCGTAGTCACACACGCGTCGATTCCGCATCCGAGCCAGTCCGAGCCATTTTGCTGCGCACAGGTAAGATGGCGGTACGTAGAAGCAGCTGATCAGTGCGTGTCCCGCATTTAGTGTACCTTTGCACGTAACACTGCACGATTAGATGAGTCTCGGCCTCCGTGGTGTGCTTTCGCCCAAGAAGAATTTCGGAAGCTGTGAACATCATGGAAACCGTGAAAGCGAAGCGCAAGGTGAGTAAACAACATCGACCTCTTGTGCCTAATGCCTAGACAGTCGCATCTGAACATCTGCGGTGGTCGCGGGATGCTCACATTTGCTTTTATTCGCACAGGATAGCCAAGAATCGATGAAGGTTGGAAAGCAGCACGATGTACTGCAGCAGATACTGGTAAGCAAACTTTTTCATTTCACAACGATCTGAACTGTCTGTCTCCGGGTGTGGGTGAAGTGCGCAGTGATAAAGCCCCCCTACATGTTGGAAGTGGACTTAACGGGGGAAAACGATCTGTTATTTTGTTTGTTTGTGAAGTTTATTACGTTTCAGAAAAATAGTGATTATGTTGTGATAATGTTACAAAACATTGAGTAAGTGTAACCACTATTTTTAACGGCATGGTGAAATGATATGTGAAACGATACGACTTGTTGCTTGTATTAATTTGCTGCGTTCCGGCGAAAATTAAAAGTACGAAAAAATGGCAGCACCTCCAGGACCCCGCGTATCGGCAGCTCAAACCACTCTGCTTGTTGAGTTTATGGAGCAGCACCCGTACTTGGCGAGAGGCGCCACAAGCCTCTCGCCAAGTATGAGTGCTGCGCATAAAAAGCGTTGTGGAATGAGCTGACGGCCGCGCTCAACGCGCTAGGGCCGGCTGTAAAAACAGCCCGGCGCTGGCGCCAGTATTGGGCGCGAATTGTGCACGACTTAAAAAAACTTGCCGCACAAGTTGGGTCGGAGAGGAGGTGAGCCTGCAGCATTCAACATACTTTGGAACGTAAGCTCACTGTGTTCATGTTTTTGCAGGAAAACAGGAGGAGGCAGGTTGGGCGGGCTGGAGGGCCGTGTGTTGGACGTCTTGAGCCGCACCGGCCCAGGCTACGCGCCGGTCGATTTTTTTTCCTGATGACGCCGAGGTGCGTAGTGTTTTGTGTTGCTATGTGGACCGGTTTGGGGAAGTTGCACTGTTCAGAGCTGATGAATGTTTTACTGCTTTGTGTTTATGTCTGTTTTCTTGCAATTAAGAACACATGCCAGCACATGATATCCATACTTTGCAGAAATGAAAATCTGGCCCCCCCCCCTAGAATAACATAAGAAACCAATGCTGTTCAGAAATGTCCTGTGATTGATTATATGGTTCGTTACTCCGTGAAGCATGTGTAGTCACGAGTAATTCAGTTGATGTATCAAGCATATTCTGTACAGAGTGAATAAATTTGAATAGACTTGGCAAACAGTTCATGGAACTGAAGCAACACTAACAGTATTAAAATCATATTCATCAGGTGCAATGCTCACATAGTGTGTCTACTATGCTTTGTTATTGCAGCAGGCAAGCTCCAGCGAGGAAGAGGCCGCTGCCGCCCATGTGCCTCTCCCGACGGCCCCACCCCAAGTATCCGTGGGCACAGAGCCGGGGACGAGCGGCACTGCACGTAAGGCACTTTAACAGCAATTGAAATGCGAAGCCTTCAGAAGAAAGCACTGCCTGTTGTGAACTTTTAAACAGAAAAAAATTTATTTCACATAGTCACCTACAAAGAAACACAGCTAGTCCCTGCCATAATCTGACTGTGCAAGACGAAACTATATTCTGTTTGACTAATCATACCACTTGTAATGCAGCTTCTGTAGCGTTCAAGTTGTCGTGTAGAAATTAATATTGGTGCAGCATATTGTAGTGCTGTGGTGTCGCTTTATTTATTTATCCAACTGTAAGGTTTATATTGCCTACAGCTTGTTGCCGGGAATAGTTTCCTATGTTTCTACCTATGAACCAGTGAATGTTCAACATAGAAGGGCACAACAAATTTGTTATCCTCTTTGCCCATTTAATTTTAAGGACCACCACCTCGGCAGCAGCCCCAAAGACCACCTCGGCTGCAGCCCCTAAGACCACCTCGGCAGCAGCAGCAGCTAGAGGATGCGGCCTGCAGGGCAGCACAGGAAAGCGCGAGGCAGAGGCAGCTGGCGGAGGCTGCAAACGTGGAGGCTGTCGCCTTCCACCAGATGCTTCTTGAGCAACACAGACAGGTACGTACAACTCCCCCAGGTTGCAATTTTTTTAAGAGGGCATCTGTATTCACTGGGCTGAAGTGTTCATTGGTTTGTTTACTTATGTATCCTCTGTGAGATGCTTTCTCATTCTGTTACTTCGCAAATTACAAAGCATTTCCGTGGTTGCATGTACCGGCACAGCATGCTCATCTTTTGCAGGTAAATTCAGCTTATCACCGACATTGCTTTCTTAGTGACAAAGGTGGCTTGGTAGCATTTTCTGTCTTTGAACATGCTTATAACATAACAGATCATGTACAGTTTGCACTTCAACTTCTCACGTCATATGCATACGTTCTCACTGCCCTCTAGAGTAATCGTGCTGAAAGTGTAACCCTTGCAAACACTGATGAAACGAACAGTTTAATTTCGTTTCCTCTAGCTGCAGTAAGTGCATTTTTTTCGCAGCATCATCAACAACTGGTGGAGGAGCAGAGGGCCTCTCGCGTGGTGCAGCAGCAGTTGGGGGTGGAGACGAGGGGTTTGCGGGAGGCGACTGCCCTCGTCGCAGCCACCTTACGCCAGCTCGTGGCTGCCCTCGCCCGTGGCCTCCGCGAGCCGCCTCAGCCGTAGTTATATATATGTTGTTCATTATGTCATTTGTTTATTATTTAATGTTTCATAATGCATAATTTATTGCAAGTTTTTTCTTATGTTTAGTTCCACTTGCTGAGCAAGTTTGTCTCAGTGAGTGAACTGTATGTCTAATGTTTCATCTTTTTGGTTAGGTGTGTGCTTTCGTTTTGTTGTTTATGAGCTATTTATGTATTCATTGCTTTTCAAGGAACATGTTGACTAAGTAGTCACTTTATTTTAGCCACAACAGTGTTTCACACACAAATGCTGTGATAACAGGTATTGAAATCCACTGTTATGATTGTCACACTATATTTATGTTGTTTCCAATCTTATTTGCCCTATGGAACCCACAAGTGGCCATATTATTTATTTTAGGAACACGTGCGTGTTACTTGCAATAGTTATTGTGATATATCAGGTTTCCATATCGGTGATAGCAATGCAATCTAGTCCCCATTGATGTTGACAATTTTTTATACACCCAATGTAGCCATTATTTTACTACATTCACTGCCAGGCTGTTCTTGTTGGCCTTGTTATATGTCAGATTATCGAAGTGCACGGTATTTTTTCACGTTTGTCATTCCTTAAAGGCGCCGGACTGCACTTTCACACGGGTGGCCCTATTGTGGCAGTATTTATTGCATATAGCATATATTTTGTGCTACAAACATGGATGCATAACATGCAAGTCTTGCAACACCTTTTTGTGCTGTGAAGTTGCTAGGTGAACGCAAATGATCGTGGATGAGCCCAAAGAAAAACAGTATCAATGACAGACATTTATGTCATTTAATGTGTGCCAGCAGCCTTTCACAATGTATTAGATCCCATTTAGTGGAAACCGTACTGTCACTTTGGCACCGTGAAATCGTACCCTGTGTACATTGATTTGTATCATGATGACTGTTATTCACTTCGAATAAAACATGACACTGAAGATGTGTTGAAATTGTTCGTTTACTGTAGGGATATGAAGGAACGAGTTTCAAGAACATCACTGGCACTTGATATCACTTTTTACAAATACATGTACAGTTATACAACTATGTACAAATGAATGTACATCCAAGGGAGCATCATGTGCTTGACATGCCAGGCGATCTGTGTCAGCATGATTTGGCCTGTTGAAAAGGAACTGTGCGGAGGCTGTGTGGCAAAGCTGTGTGGGGCCTGCAAGGTGTGCAAGAACAGTACATATGATGGAGCGAAAAGTGTGCTTTGCTGCAGCCCAAGCAGGAAGCGAGGAGACGAAGTCCAATATCCTCCCATGCACAGTGCAGACGGCGGTGAAAGTGGCGGTGATGCCAGTAGATAAATGCATCAAGACGACAGTAGCAACAGCAACAGCAGCAATTCAACTAGCAAACTCCTGCTGCCCAGAGAAGTGGCTACGACATTCTGCTGATGACCACAACGTTGTCTATCCACAGCTAGTAAGTAGTGTCACAGTGGAATGATGCAATAATCTCCAGTTGCGACAGCTCATTGGTACACGCTATGTGAAAGCAATGGTGGTAATTTAGCAGATTCTATAAAAAAACACCACGCTATCCACTCATGCCAATACGCCTTCACGTTGGTTCCTTCTCTTTATTAGGCATATGTGCCTGACACTGCAGGCACGTTTACTGCTGCTGTCGGTGCTGCTGCCGACGCAGCCGCCTTCGCACCCTTCGCAGGTAGTGCTGGTGCTGCTGTCGTGTGGTTCCGAATAATGTAATTACATTGTCACGGGCAGCACATCCTTTCAGGTACATTATGCGTGCTGCCCTCGCTCGGGGAACTACAAGTGGGAGGGGGCCACCGTTTGCATCGTCACTGCTGCTGTTGCTGCTGTCATCATCATCAACCTCATCAAACGCACTGTCACCTTCATCAAGACACAAATTGTGCAACACTGCACACGCTGCAACGATGTTGGCTGCGCGGTCTGGTTCATAGTGGAGGGCACGGTACCTCTGAAGGCAGCGGAAGCGGCTCTTCAGAAGTCCAATGCAGCGTTCCACTACGGACCGCATGGAAGCGTGTGCAGTGTTGTACCTGCCTTCTGCAGTGTGAGCGGGAGGATGGCCTGGGACCGGAGTCAGGAGCCATGGTTCCAGGGGGTAGCAGCTGTCACCTGCACGAGGATAAAAATGGTATCAAATCAAATGCGCATGGTTGAGCTAGTGAAGCATGAGTCATGTTACATACACCTACTACACAGAGGCTGTAATAAAATAATGTACAGGCTGAGCACTTGATGCTGCTGTGATCAGCACAGATAACAATAGCTGGTGGTAAATAGTAAACTTCATATTATTAGCATCCAGCAAGGTGGCCGTTTGGCCGAGTTGTCTGTATTCTCGAATTAATGTCAGTGTAAAAAATAATCGGGCAAGACAAACGTTCTTTGTTTCGTAATGTACACTAATTTACATTAGCTTGAAATACAGCAGTTAAATGTCATTTTGCTGCAAGCAGATACTCAAAAAAATTTACCAGCCCGCCTATGTAACCTATACTTAACACGCCACTATAATATAAACGGTTAGGGCTTCCAACATATACTCTTACGGCGGGAGTACACTTTATTGTGTGCTGCTAGGCAACTGTATGAATTTTCCCCTCTGCTCACCGAGGAGGTGCTCGCCGGCCTTGGCAATGTGTCCCTCCTGGAAACGACGACGCAACCACGTCGTTCTCCATATGTGTGCGTCGTGATCCAACCCCGGTCGCAGAGCGTCGACGGCCAGAATCCGCATGCCTGCGTCGCAAATCTGACGAAAGCGTGCACAGCATCAGCCACGCGTTGCTATGAAAGGCAAATTAGACAAACATGACGATACTTACGAACATGCTGTTAAGGGCATAGAAGCCTTTGCGGCACATGTATGCCGCCTTGTTGTCGCCCTTCGGTGCGATGATGGCAATAAGGCTGCCGTCCACGCAGCCGATGACGCCGGGAATGCCGCCGCGTCGAAGGAACCCTTCTTTCACGGCCGCCTTTTCCTCCGACGTCCTCGGGAAGTGGACCCACTTGTTCCGAGTCCCGGCGTGGACGATTGCCTCCGCCACGCGTCGCACGCACTTGCTGAACGCAGGCTGCGTCACGCCAATCGTCTCCTCGCTCCCAACGGACCCCTGAAAGCTGCCCGTCGCGAAGAAACGCAACGCGCACAACACTTGTCGCTCCACCGACAGCGCTGTTGATCGCACGCCTCCGAGCTCCTCCGCCACTTCGTCGCACAGCCACCGCACAGTTTCCTTCCTCAGACGAAAGTGCTGCCGAAACACGTCGTCTGGCATGTCAAACGCGTCCTCGGCCTCCCTCCTTCCGCGCCTCCGCCCGAGCTGACGAGCCGCCACCGCCAGCAGCAGCAAGAACGCCGCCATTTTTGATTCCAAACGGAACGGGTCACTCGCCGGTGATTCCGCGATGTTTCCTGTTTTGATCGGCATAATTTAGCATAAGTAGTGCGTAAACGTCACTATGACGTGTCAGTTTTTGCGGTTTCGTGACGTCGCTTGACGCACCGGCGAGGTGGGCGCGGCCTCGGAAATATGAGCCAATCAGCGAGCGGCGATCGTGGATTT
Source organism: Dermacentor silvarum (assembly GCF_013339745.2). NCBI lineage: Eukaryota > Metazoa > Arthropoda > Arachnida > Ixodida > Ixodidae > Dermacentor > Dermacentor silvarum. The sequence goes on from NW_023605501.1 coordinate 17,216, forward strand.
GGAATCAAAACAGTTTGGAATCATTTTACGTTATAGCGCCCATGGTGCCGCAGCTAAACGTCGCCTCCCTTCCCTCCCTCCCCCCCTCCCCCGCAGCCTTTCGCGCGTCGATAGAAGGCGCGTTTGCTCTACATATATGGTGATTGTAAAGGAGGAAAGAGACGCCTACTTATGCAGCCCTTAAGGGAGCACAGCGCAGAACGCGCGTTTGTTCTCCGCCGTGCGTTCACTCCCCGTGAAAGCGCGCGCCCCTCGCGCCCTTTCACTCGCACATACAGCGTTCGGCGCGCGGCGACGATTTCATCTCCATTGACGTCATACGGAACCTCACGGCGACGGCGACGCCGACGGTAGAAATCTGCTTTTGAGTGTCCATATAATTGCTATCGCAATAAAAGCATTCACTGCAGTGCCAGTGGACGTTGTTTACACGTCCGTAGTATAACAAGGTATCCCTCCATCTTTATTAAATTCATGAGGACTTCGCTGGGATATAGGGTAGTCCTACCAGATTCCAGAGACAGTTCACAAAGTAGGAAGTCAGGTGTTTCGTTCGGCATGAAGCCCCATGTAGTTTCCAATGAACTACAGCCTAGACAGTGCGCTTCAATGGAGCCAACAAATAACCTCAACAATGTAGGCTTCCTTCGTTTTGGCAACAACCCTAGAACAAGGTTCTTCTGCAACATTTACTGAACTGCTAATGTACACGACGAGAATTCCTTTTTTTGTAAACGAATTTAGACACATTTTCACAGGAAGCACCACACTTTATTTCCAACCTTTTCATTGAAAAATTTAATGTAGTTTTAAGGCTTCTTATTGAGGGAGAAGAGTTGTTTACGCTACTTCGATGAATTAGTCATGGCAAAGAAGGGCGGCGGAGTCGCCGAAGGTACGAAGGCTCGTCGACTTCTGTGACTGTCCGTCTAATTCAAAAAGGTACACGGGCACTTAAGTGTGCTTACGTGCATTGAATACGACGCAATTATGACGCTTCCACGCGATACCTATCATTTCGTCATGTGCTCGAATGGGCCAAAGTCAATATTGAGGGCGGACCCCCAAATTTTGGAGGTGGGCCAAATCAATTTTAGGAGTGGGCCAGTTCGGGTTTGAACGGCAGGCAACTCAATTATCTAATTGGGCAAAATCAATTTTAGGATGGGCCAGTTCACGTTTGAATGTGGGGCAACTCAATTTTCGAGTTGGGCAAAGTCAATTTGGGGGAATGTGTGCCCTTTCGTCCGTCCGACACCGTGGCTGTTCACCATGGGATTTGGCAGTGGGAACCGCAGCAGGTACATCACCCTGAATGCGAAGTCATTACTTGGCCATTGGGTTTTGGTTTCATCGGATGTTGACGCCACACGCAGGATTTTCCACTTCACGGGGCGGGGCATAAATATTAAAGACAGCTTCACACTACTGGTGCTAACAATGGGCAAACAGCGAAGCTGGTGACCCCACCTAGCTTTATCTCGGCTCGGCCAAGTTTTTGCGAGGTTCAGCTTCGAGACTCGGCCACATTTTGCGCAAGATCACTGCGGAATCATCGACAGCCGAAGAACGAACGAACACTCGGTCAGAACGCTTCTGGAACGCTCAAACGCTTTTGCTCGGTTTCGCGGGCTCGTAACTCCGGATCTTCTGCGAATCACCGACGCTTCGCCGCCGCGCCGGCGGCGTGATACTCGGGATCGGACCGAAGTCATCTGACTCGTTCTCGAGTAGCTGTTCGGTGGCTTCCGCGTCGCGCTTCCTCTACTTCGGGAGCGACCCTCTTCTTCGGCCGCCCCATCTTCGCCGCAATGTGCTCGGCGCGGAGACGGCGGGGCTGTGGTGTCGCGCAGCGGCGACGCAAAGCGATATATCCCGTAGGTTGGCGCCGTGGCGTCACGGCTTAGCTCCATGTCTGCTCCGGCGCGGCAACCACTCCGCATGGCGCGGTGACGTCATGGCTCGGCAAAGCAAAGGCGAAGCGATCCGGCATGCGCTATAACGTCACGGCTCACGCAGATGTGCCGAAGGACGGCGCGTTCGGCGCAGCTGGGGCGAAGCGTTGCGTGGCGACGCATCGTGACGTCATCGCCAAGCGGAGTTTTGCGGTAGAGTACTGCACGGGCCGATTTTTTCAGCCCGGGCCCGGCCCGGGCCCGTTTTTACGTTGGGCTGCCCGCCCGAGCCTGACCAAAAGATTTATGGCGAGACCCGGGCCCGGCCCGGGCCCGGAAATAATATGCGTTACCCGCCCGGCCGGGCCCGCCACCCGTTTACCTTAGGCCCGAGCGCGGCCTGAGCCCGACTCGAAACCGGCCCGACCCCGGCCCGAGACAGAAAAAGACATGCTTTTCAGAGTCGCGAAGCCCGAGGATAACTCGCTGCACGTTACATGCACACCACCAGAAAGTCCAAGCCCGGCCCGGGCCCGCGTCAAAAGCACATTCCGTGCCCGAGCCCGGCCCGAGCCCGTGAAAAACCTGCCCTACGCGGGCTTTCGGGTGAGCCCGAGCCCATGCAGTGCTTTATTTTGCGGCGTACATTTGACGGACCATCCTAGAGCTTAAACATCTTCGCTTGTTCACAGGGGTATGTGCCAGTGCGACTGAACCCTTTTTGCACAAACTCCAGGGTCTGCCCACAATTTTTGTTCACACTAGGCGGCCTAGCCAAGAGCATAAACAGCTCCGCTGTTAAAATAATTGGCAGTTTGGCGCACACGAGAATCACTCAACGCGATCGCAAGGTGTCGCGTTGCTCTGAAGGTGCCTCAGGAGACCAGCATGACGAAGAGCCCTGCCAATGACTTCGCAAACGTCGCATCTACAATGACCGATATGCGACCGAACGAAACCCATCGGTGTTCGTCAACTGTGCAATACCCTCTGAACTGCGTATGCAAGGCAGCGTTGTTTGCACACAGCTGCTCAGTAAGAACGCTAATGTGTGTGCGCACATCGTTCACGTCAGCAGCGGCCGCCAGAATCCTGTCCTGACTCCGCAACAGCTGACGGCGCTTGCACAAGGTTTTCTACTCTGTCCACTAGACGGCAACTCAGGCACTGAGAGCGTTCGGCCACGATGCGAGTGATGGTTAAAGTACGTTGATTTGGGTGACCTTCGTGCTTGTGGCTTTAGCTGTTTTTGTTCGGGCTTTGTTTACTACGCCTTATATGCCTTCATTGGCTTCAATTTAAAATCAATGTAATATATCCGTACTTTCCGCATGTCTAGGTGGCCAAATCCGAACGCGCCAAGCGTTTCGTCGCGCTTGCTTGTCCGAGAGAAATTCTTAATGGTGTTCTACCCCGCTTGTTGGTGCATGCGTTTTCGGTGTAATGATTTCATTATGGGGCCAAGGTCATTTGTTCTAATCAAGCTATAGGACGACTTTATTTGCTTAAGTGTCGTTGGCGCAGTACTTCGTTGAAGTTGATCAAGCTTCAAGCACTCCGATCCCATTCAAAAAATAAGTTTAATATCTTGGGCCCAAATTGCAAAGTCACGAGGGCGTTTGAAGCCAGGAAGATGAAGTTTAGGCAAGTCCAAGCTGTAACCATCGTTAGCTGAACTGCCATGCTTGCAGCTGCGTAGACACAAGCGCCACAGATGTCTCTACACTCTAAGAAGTATGCCGGGGAAAAAGGGAGTAACTGCACAGTTAATCCAAAAAAGGGCACTTTCATCCCTCGAGGGAGTAACTGCAGGAGTGTGCGTGGCGTGTGCAAATTTTGGAGAGTAAGTGTTTGATCCCTGGTCCGAAAGAGAGCAACGGCGAGGACGAACTGCAACATTTACTCCCCATGCACTCTACTGTTTTCGTACGTCTCGTGGACCGATGCGGCGAAAGCGGTATTGTCTATATATCATGAATAGTTGGAAGTTCGTGTACTGTCTACTGAACTAGATGTAAAGCAGCACTTTGCATCTTCGGGAGAAAATTGCCTGAAATTTATAAGGTGCAATCTGAAGAGCCGTGCACTTCGTGGGCGTACACACCATAAGTGAACGGTACACATTAAGCGCGCAAGTCATAAATGGATGTGGTGGTGGTTATGTTGAAGCAGGCGGGGTTAGCCTGGCATGCATAGCCGGCAATTGTTCCGCCTGATCCTCCTTCGATTTGAGATCGGGGGTGTGTCACCAAGTGTCGATGAGCCCCGTGTCTCGCAGGAAGGCTATCAGCAGTCGTTGCGCTCTTTTCCTGATTGCCGTGCGCCCTCCGGGGTAAACCACGTCTTCAAAGGTCCTGTGCGTAAGACCGCTGTTTTGTAGGCTGTCGACCATCGCTTTTCTTTCTGTGTCAAACTGCGGGCATAACCAAATGAAATGCTCGATGTCACCAATGTCACCACAGAAAGCAGAGAGTGGGGAAGCGCGAAGCCCAGTCTTGAATAACCAAGCTGGTGTGTACGCAGAGTCGGCCCTGATGCGGTATAAAAGCGTCGCTTCTTCACGGGTAAATCGATGAGTCACACTGGTTTCGTTGGGATTCTTGTCGATCTCCCTAAAGTGAAGGCGGATTGCACCCTTAGGGTTCTGAAAAGCTTTTGGAGCTTTCACTTTTGGGACACATGTCAGCGCTAGGCGTGCAATGGCGTCGGCTTTCTCGTTTCGATCAATTCCTAAGTGTAATTGTATCCACTGAAACCTTATGTTAAATCCTTTGCTCGTTAGATCGTTAATAAGTGCCAGAGATAGCCTTGTAAATTTCTCTAGAGGTAGGCCACGATGTAATCTCTGTAACGCTGACTTGGAATCCGTCAGCACCGCGACATCTCGTGCAGAAAAGGCCCATAGTTGCCGCGAAGCCTCGGTGATTGCGGCGCTTTCTATTGTTGTAGAGGAAACTACGCAATCCAGTCGGCCAGACCATGACACATCAAGGGATGGTATGCAGAATGCGCTGCATAGCTGTCTGTTTGTACGCACACCGATCCGTCTGTGTACACTTGTATGTGGTGTTGAAACGCTGTATCCAGCGGTGTGTCCAGTGGTCCAGCACAATAAACTTTGTTTCTGCAGTTGAAATGGTGCGTTTCGCCGGTAGGTCGGGTACACTGAGGCTCCAGGTAACGTCCGAATAAGGCCATGGCGGTTCAAGGTGACTTCGTTTTGGCCATTCCAATCCTAAAAGTCCTAAATGGATTGCCAGATTTTCTTGGCCAATAGTACCTAAGGAGTTCCTTTCGTTCCAAGGAGATTATAAACTTGACTGAAGCGATGTGTAGCTCAAAAGGGGCACTCTAAGCGATAGAGACGTTGTCCTTCTCTGTCGTCTTGCGTGCCCTGTTTGCGCTCGCTACACGAAGATCACGTAATGTCTCAGTTTAAATCACCGTAAGAATAATCGAACAGCTTTCTTTATGTAGTCGCTTATATTTGTAAATATGCGCGACGTTAGACTCTCCCGGCATAGCACACACCAAATTCCGAGTTTCTTCTGTATTGCTGCACCTGCGTTAAGGTGGTTAACCTCGTCTCGGTAACGTGACGTGTCAACCGAGCTACCATGGTGAAATGGTTAGGGTACCCGACTTGTGAGCTAGAGGACGTGAGCTCGAATTCTACTTGCGGCGCGTTTTTTTTCGGTCTAGTCATTTTTTATCAGCGCATAAATGGCTAATTTCATTAATTCCATCTTTGAGGAGCATAGGAAAGAATAACCGTTACTCCCTTAACAAGCATCGCAAAATAGCAACTGTTAGTCCTCGAAGGAGTAACCGCATGGGGAGTAACAGTTCATGCCCTCTCACTTAGCCCCTAAAGGGAGAAATGGTTGTGGCAAATCAATTCCTCCCCTCAAGAAGTAACTTCCATACCCCTTTTCCTCCTTTTCATCTTGGAGTGTAGTAAGTTATTGTAGAAAACTCTGCGGGTTTTTCCATTTCGCTGCGTTGCTTTTGCGGGCAAATGCAGTGCGTGTCTCTGTAGAAATTCTAATCCTGTCTAACCCCGTTTAGACATCTCTGTAGACCGTCTAACTGTGCCTAACCGCTTTACGTCAACATTAATCAGGAGACCCCCACCACGGCGTTCCTCTTAATGAAACCGCTAGAAGAAGCGCTTGAAGTTGGTAGGCGATTTTCATTGAAACGAGGCACTCAAATATTTATTGAGCGCCGTTGCATGCTCCCACACAATATAATTGTAAACCTGGATAGTTGCTGATAGTGCCTTACAAGAGAAGCAGCGCATGAGAAGACGAGGACGATGAGGGAAACGGCGTAAACATCGAATATCACGCCCTTTATACTGATATACCATTTCATTGGCACCGCGATGTGTCTACTTTATTCTTATTTTTTTTTCTGTTAGCCCGCAAGCTTATTAAACACGTTTCGGCTGACTCTATTCCATTAGAGCATCTACGCCTTCACACAACTATTTTCGCGTATGCTGAAGGGGAGCCGAGATGGAGCGGATAATAGCGGAAAGTATGAAAAAGTGAAATTCCTACATTCAAACACAACGCAGCGAAAGAACCGAAAAGTGAGGTGATAAGATTTATAATTGAACAGTATGGTGCGTAGATTGCTCGCTACACTACTGTACAGGCACACCGTGGAATTTCATACAACTGGCACGAGAGACCCGCTGTTTTCATACACATAGTGAATGAAGCATGTGCGGACTCACAAGACCGCTAAATAATTTGTAGCCCGCTTTCGCTTTGCAATAATATTATGAGCTTGATATTAATGATATTGGTGTAGAAGAGTATGTGGGCAAGCTTGTCGTCTATGTAGTACACCTTCTGAGTGCATCATGTTAAAGAAACGACGTAGACGCTACTGCATAAAGTCACCAAACGTAAGAGCCATTGAATTGATTACGAAAAGTTCTTTCTAACAGTATAAGATAGAAGCTGGCTTTTCTTGCGTGTCCGCAGTGAAGAATTTTGGTTTTGCACGCACGTTAATAACCCTGAGGTGGCTCTAGTTAGACAGGAGTCACTCAATACCGTGTCCGTCATATAGACATATTGAATTTAAAACGTTAGCATTTGTGTGCGTGCCTGACTTCATCATGATCAGTTTAGAATTAACGTAAGTAGACATGCAGAACATCTCCTCGGCTTGCGAACATCAACAGCTCAGTTTTCGTGCTAAGTCGTGCTAAGCAATGACTCATACCTCCTTATACAGGCAAAAAGTAATGGCTCATACCCCGGTAAGGCTCGGGCTACAAGCGCTCATCAAGGTGAAGCGTAACGTGCATAATTTCATCGAAATCACCCGTACAACACACAGAACAGCATACGTTTCAATCCCCTGCTGAGATGCTGCAACTTAAGGTCGAAGATAAATGTCGGTGGTGCAAATATTACCGCGCTATCCGAGCCCGCGAAGCCGCAGCTATGCGTAGAAAATGATCTGAACAAGCCGAACTGCGAAAGCAGCAACACGACGATGCGAGACGGCGCATTACCAAGTGTGCAGCAGGCTATCAGCAGACGTGTTACTGGAGTGTAACATGCTGCCGAGATTTTTGTGCTCACGAGGGTTTCGATGGGAATTTTGGGCGCAGGCTGCATTCCCAAGCGTATCGCCCCTGAAGGAACACGAATGACAACCAGTGGGTGCCTGGTGGCGGTGGGAATCGAACCCGCAACCCCCCACAGCAGAGGCGGCTGCTCTACAACCAGGCCGCGGTTTTTTGTCTTCTGCCCACTGCGGTGGCTTAGTGGCTATAGTGTTGCTCTGCTAAAGCATGCGTTCTATGGGTGAAATCCCGTCCGTGGCGGCCGCATTTTGATGAGGGCTAAATGCAAAATCGCCCGCTTCCTGTGCATTGGGGCACGTTAAAGGTCCCCTGGTGGTCAAAATTATTCCGGACTCCCCAACTACGGCATGCCGCATAGCGACGACCGGACGCAGGAGGAATTTTTGCATCGGATGGCGTATCACGTGACGCGCGCGTCATCAAAACGTGCGGCCCTCGCCTAGTCCGGGCTCCTCCGCTCGCTGTCCGGATTGTAAATGCTCGCCGGTATTTCCATCCGTCCGTTTGGCGGTCGTCTGACGTCAATTTGGCGTAGTCAGCGTCAAATCTGTGAACATTGGACAGATTGGCGCGGCTTCGATGGCGTGTTGTCGGCTTGAAGCCACGTGTGCTGTTGTTGTGCAGCAGTGACCGCACGTGCTTTTGCTGTGGTGCAGCGAGAAAGGCGAGTCATGGATGCGCGCGCATTTATATTTACTCTGACCGCGCAGCTGCAGCGTGACCTCAACATGAGTGAGGTGCACAAGAAAACGCTAAGTGACGAGGCAACCGTCACTTTTTTGGCTCTTGTTGAGGCATTCACCGCGCTATGGAATATAGAGCACGCCAAGTATGCAAACGTGCAGCTGTTAATAAGCGTTGGAGTGGAGAGTAAGCACGTGGATTCTGCAAACGGCACTCCGGCTGTCGGAATACGACCTAACTCGGCTGCGCCGGATTCAAGTTATCAGGTGACTGTCTGGCCCGCGGAGCAGGCGGGATTTTGCCCTAGCGTGTGTATCCACCTTAAACAGATCGGAACTAAACCAGGGATTTAACGACTCGCTTGCGTAGAGGTTTGCACCACTATAAATATAGAATGGAGACGTTCAACTTATGGCATGTACTTATATAAAAAAGCATAAAGGCTAGAAAGAACCGTGACGAGAGTGAGTGCAGTATTTCGCTACAGCACCACACTAAATAAAAAGAAGAAAAGAAAAAGGAAGACAAGTGATTACAACGAGGTGATAAAGTGAGTCCACTGCTATGAGACAGCGTCAGTAGCGACGGTGGAGGTGGCGTTATTTGTCGTCAGGTAAGGGGGTATTCGCCATTCACTGTTTCACGTAAAGAACTGGTTTATAATGAAACAATTTAAATTCGAAAAATCGCAAGCGGCAATGGCGGCCGAATGCTGCTAACCACGGCGCCGAGCAAACTCGAGACATCAAAACGCAAGCGATAATGTCGGACTGTGGGCATACCGTCTGTGACATCATTCTCTCCTTCGCAGCCGAACGTGTGTCCAGCCTCATTATAAAACACAAGGACGTAACTAACATTTAATGAACCGTCGGGATTAACCGAGTGATAAACATCGGGGCCGCACATTTCAACTGCGCTGGTTAATCATCTGTGCGGAGCGCTTGAGCAGTGATTTTTTTTCCTGAGTGCAGGGAGCCTGCAGCTTCATACACCTGTGTATTGCTTATGGCCTTTGTAAAAAAGGGTCGAATATAGGTCATATATAGAGTGCTTACTTTTTATGCTGCACCAATTTTTTTTAACTGCGTGTGGCACAATACTATCTCTTCATCTGAAATACTCGATGAGGCGGCCATTACTTCTACGTGAAATAGAAATTCTTAATCGAATAATCGACATAATTACGCTAACCAACTTTCTTATTGTTGCATTGCGGCACATATTTCCATCTAGGAATTGCAGGCAGTGATGTTGCAAGGCGTCAAGGTTTCGGTAACAAAGAGACTGTTGTTCGACCTACGTTTTCAAGAAAACGAAGTTTGATGCATTGAATCACAAAATTAAGTGGAACGCCAATGCACTTCGTCGAGCACATTGAAAATAATGGCTCGCAACTAGTGAAATCCTGAATATTCGTTCCATGTGGATGCATGGCCATTGCGAACTCATCGGCTACAATTTAAAGACTCATATATGTGCACTGAAGTAATTCCGGATTTCCCAATTACTATTAGCCCATTGAAACTAAATGGTTAACAGCTAAGGAATGAATTGTTGTTAATTAGGAACTAATTACCCCGTATCAATCACCCGTCACCCCATGGTCGTCACCACTGTCGGAATGTACCCGAAGCAACCATACATTTATTCCCAAAAGGATGTTTTCCAAATATTTCTTAAAGCTTTCGTAGAAACACCCTATATGTAAGCTATATGGAGCTGCATAATTAATAAATTATAAGAATATAAAGAAAAATCTTCGAAACATGTCACATGGTATTTCGCGTATAAACAGTCAAGCAATACACAACTGCTGAACAATCATGGGTGAAAATAATGAAGCACTATCCAACCAACCCTGGGAACACAGTGAAATACAGAACAAAAATAAACGAATTCTCATTCAACAAATAAAGGTGAATGACACTTGTTGCAAGTGTCAGCGACCTCCCATAATATACATTTTGTAGAGAATTTCAAATGTCTTGGCGTAGTTTTTTCTTGTCATATGTCTTAGGAGGATCCTATAAATGATCTAACCAGGAAGTTAGCGCCAATCACCGGCATAGAGGGCCGATTAAAATACCAACTATCACCACGAACCAAATTGTTTCTTTATGACGAGCTTTTTTAATCTCACCTCAACTACTGCCAACTAGTATGGGGTACTTCAGCTCCCTCTAGCTTGCAACGCGTTCATCTTATACAGAAAAAATACATTCGTCACGTTTATAATGCACCATACCGATCCCACACATCTCAACTTTTTCTCAGTGCCAGAGTAATCAGTATACACAACTTGTATAAATACAGACTGAGCGTGAAGTTCACAACAGAGATAAGAGAAAACCTCAGTAGTCTACAAATTCTTGCAAATTTCAAAAATAAATTACCATGCTACCCAACTAGATATGCAGAAAGCTGGTTAGTCCATACTCCTCGTCTTAATACCGCACAACAGCGTTTATCTTACACGTTACCCTGTCTTTTGAACGCCTACAGATGGCTTTGATTTGCTTTCTTGTTCTTATCGGGATATCCGCATTATGTACAGTGCCTAATTTTGCACACTTCCTTTCGCTGTGATTTCACGTTGTTCCGTGGTTTCTATTGTTAATATAATCTGGTTTTGTTCAAGATACCATAATTACCCTGTTTGTTACATTTCACTTACTCTGCCAATTTTGTGTATACTTTTATGAGTGGATATGCTGCTTCTGCCAAAATAAACAAATCAGGGGCTGTGGGCTGGTTAAGCTGCATTTTAGCAGCTTTTTTCCCTTCGTCATCCCATCTAATATGTATGATGGCAAATAAACTGATTAATTTTATTAGGATAAGCTTACCGTAACATAGAGGAAATAACCGTTAGCATTCCTTTACAATCAAGTATTTAAGGAACAGTAAATATAATCAGATAGCTCATTGAGAAAGCATTCCGCGCATGGGCTGTCCAAAAGATAATTTAAGAGCATGTTCTATTCTGTTACGGCACTCGAAAAAAATGAATACAGTCGAACCAACATTATAACGAATTATTGTGTATATCGATCAACTATATCGATTTATACTCTCTAATTACAATCGAATCTCGAGCATCACGGTAATGAAAGTTAACCTTAAACTACCTACGCTTGCTTCTCGGCGTTCGATGCTTCGCTTAAGCCTTTTTCACAAACTGTATCATCATCCTTACCTGCACGATTTACTAATACTTCCTCCCCATTACGTTTCGCACCGTCTGGATCATGCTCATAAAGTTTGCATTCCGTTGTGTAAAACAGAATCATTCCTACAGTCATACATACCACGCACATCAAATTATTGGAATTGCCTTCCCAAATTGGTAGTAACAATCTCAGATCATGAAAAATTTGTGACTTCATTAACGAATGCATTGCAACATCTTGTTGTATTTTGCCTCTTTATAGCAATTATGGTATAATTAGAAACACTGGACTGCTTCTTTGTATTTATTGTATTTATAGTATTTTTTGCAACATGTATTCTGCCTATTCATAACTATTATCGTATAACTAGAAACATTGTGCTGCTTCTTGTAGTTAAAATTTTGTTGTTCTGTATTTTATACCACTCCCCTCTGTAATGTCGGTTGACCCTGAGGATATCATAAATAAAAAATTTAAAAAACTGAAAAATTCCCTTGAAAATCCAATGAAAATGTATAGCGCTGGTGCACGCGTATACAGTACGCGCTTTCGTTAGCATATTCGATATAGCGAACGCAGTGCCACGCCGAAGACTTCAAAGTGCACTTCTTTGTGCACTTGGACGTCTTCTGGCACCTAGATGTGGACAAGAGAATGTGCAGCCAGTTGAGCCCCGTCGAGCTTTTAGGCTAGCCCGCGCGCTCCTCCCACGTCAACATTCCTTCTTTCCGATTTTCGTGGCTCGTCGTGTGGCTCGAGGGCCTAATCGTGAGTTCATTTTCCGCAAGCGATGGCTGCCCCAATGTAAGAAAAAGATTCAACTTGGACTTTGCAATGAAGTGAATGTGGTCCAGCAATTTTTTACAGGTAAATGAAGTGTCCTTGGTTTTTTTCCATTGAGCTGCGTGCAGTAACTTAGCGGCCCTCAGATGCACCAATCGGTAAGCCACCGTTTGGCTAAGAGCCTATTATCCTATATATCGAATTACCTATATCTCGAACTTTATTGTGATCCTCTTCAGATTCGATATACCCGGGTTCGACGGTACCTGCAGTTATCGCAATAAAGTTCGTATTCTTTAAGGTGTTAGGTACGCTTAGCTTATGGTACTTCTTGTGGTAGACGAGGATAAATAGCCACAACCGTCCATTTGCAACGAGTACGTAGGCGGGCATTCCGGATGTTGTATGCGGGCACATTGTCTTCCCATGTTAGTATCAGCGCTTCCGTTGTCGCATCGGGTCAGCAGACGCGCTTTCGGGAGGCAGACGGCGTCACGAGCACGGGAGATATCCGTGTTCGGTTTTCCTTCAACCACGGTTAGAATGCTAACCACCGGTTTGCCTGCTGTGTAACTTATCCGATCACGCCTAACGGTACCACGGTTTGTGTGACCGTGGTTAGCCGCCTAAGCGTTGTTGCGCCAGCTGTGTAACCAAGCTAGCTGCGGTTAGCGATGTCCTTAGGGACGCCCTTGTAACACCGATATTATTATTGCGAATAATGAAGTACTTGTCCCTATGTTTTATCATCCAAAATAAGGTACATATTGCTAATAACAAATATACGTACTATTCTACGTACCTTACACTATTTCTCCACATAGTCCCCCAGCCGGTTCTAGCATTTCTCCCATCGAAGCACTAGATTTGAGATTCTCCAGTGATAGAATTCGTCCGACTGGCTGTGGAACCACCGTCAGACTGCTGTCTTGGTTTGATCGTTGCACATGAATCGCGGTCCTGGTACCGCACACTACTCAAGGCGAGACACCTTTACCCATACGTGGGCTCTATTTGCCTGCGGATTTCGATGAGTGTTCATGCCTTGCTCCATACAAAACGAATCATACTTCGTTGCTCGTACGCCGTGCCGTGCAGCTACCGGCATAAAAGGCGGGGGTGGTCCTAGAAAGGTCCACCACTGGGAATGGTTATATTGACTTCGCATTTACAGCCGTAATTTGGGAAAAAAATACAGGCAAAGAATTTCTTATTTGCCATCGTTGACTGGCAAAAGTGGGACTTAGCTCGAGTCGAGCCTTTCCCGAACTATGTCAACGGTGAATTCAGGTTACGAATACAGACGCCTGGAACGGTTAAAAATCAAGCATTCATATTTGAGCGCAAACCCGGCTCTGCAAAATGCTATGAAGCATTAAAATAAAGTTCACTGCTACGTGTGAAATATAATCGCTAGGCTTCTTTAAACTGACATATATCGGTAGATTAGAGTACTGTAGCTTAAAGAAATTATAGGGAAACCTTGTGGCTTTGGTATTGCTGAAACGAGTGTCCTACAATGGCATAGCTAATACGACGGCTCCATTTTCGATATATCCTACCCGGGCTTGCACCTCAACACTCATTGACCTATCCTTTGAATCACGGCGGTGACCATTTTTCTTAGCACTGAAAAGAAGGATACTCCTAAGCGAAGTATTGCGGTTTGGCGCGCGTTTAGATTTTAGTTTTGGTTTGCCGACTTTCCGTAGCTCCTCCGCATGTTTGAATGCAGAGAAAGATAATTCAGTAAGGATTAGCGAATCGACGGTGTTAGACTTCAGTTGTTTCGACCTCAGGTAAACCAACTAATGAGGAACATGTCAGCGCAACAAATAGTGGTGTCATAGGGATGTTCACGATTAATTGGAGCGTGTCGCAACTTTATATATCGCTTTATTTTAGTAAGGGGATATCAGTTTTGTCATAGATGGAGCTGATATAATCACGCCGTTTGAAATAGTGGCCTATTTCTGCAATGCGGCCGCCGTGGCCGGGTTTTGATCCTTGGTCCTTTTGTTTATGACTACATTTGTGAAAGTTCCAAACAGGGTCCCCTATATACAGGATGATCATTTTTAAGTTTTACGGAATTCTTAAAAATAGCCTGTTGCAGGTATCATAATTCTAGTCCTTGATCTCTATTAGTCAGAGATGCGGAGACTACTTTCACAAGAACTCGTTACACATAGTCCGCTAATTAACAAAAGTCCACTAATTATCTTTTGAATTTATTACTTTACGGCACATATTGCAATTTACGAATTCTAGCTGGTGAGTTTGCAAGGCCTATCCACTTGGAATTAATTTTCAGAATGACGCAAGTTTGGAGATATACGCCATCAAATTTGCTCTCAATATGCACTGTTGTTCCACTTACATTTTTAACAAATGCTATTTTCTGCACTGAAGCAAAAAGTAACTGGAACGCCCATGTATTTCGTCGCACACTTTAGGAAATGATATCTCGAAACTCGTGTCATCCTGGAAATCCATTTCAAGTGGATACGTCTTGCAAGCTCTCGGGCTACCATTCGTTCATTGCAATATGTGCCGTAAAGTAATCAATTAGGAAGTTAATTACTGAAATTTTCGTTAATAATTGAATATGTGTTTCGATTTCTTGTGCTAGTAATCCGCCTCTTCAAGTAGTCCAGCTCAAGGACAACAATTATGCTGTCTGCCACAGGAGCTTTTTTTAAAATCCATAACACTTAAAAATGATCACCCTGTATTTTTATTTTCTACTAGTGCATGAGTTGTGTTCTGCATGAACACGTTATCATGGCTACCTTGTTTAGTTGAATATCGTGCAAGCAATGATTTTTCATTCTACCCAGTGCAAAATATTAAGCCAGCAATGTAACACGTTGCAAATGGTGCCACGAATGAGTACCTTCCCTGATCAGATCTAACAGTAGCAACTTTACATGAAATACGTCATGCTTTCTCATGTTCAAGTGCCTTGTTCTCAGAAATATAATCCTCCTTCTCACATTAGTGTCCCAACTCGAGCGCCTATCCAAGACCCGCGCGGCCAGGCACGTGCTCGAAAAGCTCGGCATTACATACCACACGCAGCACGGCATCAAAGTGGAAATGCCAAGAACCATGCGCGAGCAACTATACGTGCCCCCATTACCTCGCAACATGCACCCCCAACACCACACGGGGAGACGTAAAGCCAGGGCACAACACATGAACAAAAGTTATTTCAACGACAAGGAGGCCGTCTTCACGGACGCAGCCCGTTATCAAGACAGGAAGAGTTTCGTGGTGGCAGTTACTAGCCACCGAGGCAACCACCTCACGAGCGTCACCGTGAACACGACATATGCCGAAGCGGCAGAGGAAGCGGCCATAGCACTGGCCCTTACACAAACCAAGGCTACATACGTGATCTGCGATTCGCAAACAGCAATTCGCAATTTTTCAAATGGGCGCATATCGCAAGAGGCGTATGACATACTCAAGTGACAGCCCATACACCAGGGAGAGGCCGACGTCGATAACCGAAGGCACTTGCTTTGGATCCCGGCACACACTGGACTGAGCACCCCCAACGAAGCGGCTCACCGCGTTGCTCGAGGCCTCACTCACCGAGCATCATCGGAGGAAGAGCCCCCGCGGGGTACTGCAAACGTCTGGGTGTGGGAGGATCGTTTGACCAGGTTCCACGACATCACGACACACCACCAGTTACAGAGACGCGTATACCCATTCCCTCACGCTAGGTTAGACAGGGCGCAAGCAGTACACTACAGGCAATTACAAACTGATTCTTACATAAACCCAAGACTCATGCACGCCATGTATCCAGACATGTACACAACAAACAGATGCACATCCTGTGGCGAGGTTGCCACACTTAATCACATGTTATGGGAATGTCAGGACATAACAAACAATTCGGGCAGTGTCGACACCTCCGTCTCTTCCACCGCCAGCCTCCGCTCGCGTTGGAAGACCAGCACTGCTCAGCTCGAACCTGACAGTACAGCTCTGGGCCGTCCAGCGAGCCGAGGAAGCCGCTTCGAGACAAGGTCTTGGAACCGCGTCCGCGGCGGGTGCCCAGACCCACTAAAAGTACGCCGGACTCAAATCTTATCGATTTGATAATAAAGTTTACGTTCTTCTTCTTCTTCTCACATTAGCCTCCCATCGTGTGGTCCCCCTCTCTCAGGTCATTTGAAATTGCATTTAATTGCACTTCAAACAGCATATCGCTCTTATTTAAAAATAACATCCCATTGCAGTCACCATCCAGATATAAAATACTTGTTTGCATCCAGCTGAGAAGCAGCAGCGCATTTTTTTTAGGAAAAAGCCCAATTCTTCTATTAAATTGGGTTGCGTACTCGGAACACTATTATGCACTTGCAGACAGGACTGGTAGTGTAGCAACCGCAACAGTTTGAACCGACATAAAGGAGCAAAACTGCAGAACTTCAAATCATTATTCTCTCTGAGGAACCATGCTATCCGATTATAACATAAGGATCAAAATAATTTAACAGGCAAGCAAGTCTGCATTTCATTAACCTAAATAACATACTATTCGTGCTACGTTGCAAGGTGCACACTACATTTTCTTCGAACGTGAATTTACGACTTTGCCACGAGTTGCTAATTGTATTGGTGTATTGTTGATCGAGAGTGGTAGAACGGGAGATGTACGCCTCACGCCAGAGCACATATTTCGACAAGGAGACTTGCCTGGTCTGACAAGGAATGTCTCGGGCTAAATCCATTTGTTCCTTTGTGAAGATGTTGGCTCCAGCTTGAGACCTTCTTTCTTGGACAACTCTTGATCACTAATGTCGCCACCTTCCTGTTTGCCCTCGTCTTATTCAGCCTATTGCTGTACATAGAAGATGAATTTTTTTTTAAAAATATTAATTAGTTCAAGGGCTTTGTGTGTGGTTGTGGGTGCAAGTAAAATTTTTTTTCAATGAGTGACAGTTTTGGTGCCTTTCTTGAGCATTCAATAGGGAAGAACCAAAGACTAAGCAACAGAATGGCTATGCCAACAAGTAAGCACGAAACAGAGGAAATCAAGCTTCCTATGAATGTGGAGTGCCATTCCTTCATTTCGCACCAAGCTTGGGTTCAGCAGGAATTCTCCCTCAAATTGAGAACATTTTTGTAATGAAATACGTATTAAAAGTATGCTCTTCGTAATCTAAAAAAGAAGCTAGTTGGTAATTCAGATTTGGTGAGAAGAGTTCCACGGACACAGACAAATTAAGCGCTTATAGAAAATGACACGCCGTGCTCAATGACAACTGATCTAATTTTACAACAGACAATCAGTCAAGTACTCTGGAACGCTTCATAAAAGCCATAAAAAACCTAAGAAGCAGGGACAGTTACACGCAATAATGTATGTGCATGGAAAATGCACCTATATATCGGTTTACAAACAAGTATGCCCTTTCCTTATCAGCTCACAACACAGGTGCTACACTGAAACATTTCTCCTTCAATTTGGCAATTATGCGGGCCTTTATTATTGCTCGGGTGAGTTGGTTGCTGTTCACACTGTTCTTAGAGTAGGGTGAAGTGCAATAGACGGGACAAGCTGAGGCGAGACAGACGGGGCAAGCGCAACTGACAGCTGAACATTTATTGAAAAATTCTTAAGATATTATCTTAACAATTTCACCGACGGCACTGCTGGACACCAAAACGACCAGGGGAGCGAGCCCGTAACAGGTGTCGCTGTGAAAAAGCATGCACCTCAGCGCCAGTGCACGTTGTTTAAACGTATGTAGTATGACAAGGTACCCTTCCCTCCTTGCTAAAGTCATAAGGAGTTGACAAGGCTACGGTAGTCCTAGTAGATTCCAGACACAGTTCACTCTTCCGCGCGATTCCTTTCACTTGGTTATGTGCTCAAATTGGGCAAAGACAATTTTTTGGTGTGCGCCGCGCAAATTTTGGGGGTCGGCCATGTCAATTTTGGGAGTAGACTTCTCTAGAACGCGCGAACCACGTTCACAGGACTGCGCTTGCGTTATCTGAAGATGACATGCGGTCCAAGAGCGGTTGTATATGAGGTTGTGCGACCTCCCTGCCTTTTCCTCTCTTAGCTTTCTCTCTCTCTCTCAGACACAGTTCATAAAGTAGGAATTGAGGTGTTTACTTCGGCGTGCAGTCGCATGTAGTTTCTAGGCGTTGGCGGAGTTTGTAAACCGCTTCGATGGAGCCATCAAGTAACTACAACAATGTAGGCCTCTTTCATTTCAGCAACCACCCTGGCACAAGGTTCTTCGGCAAGATTTACAGAACTGCTAATGTTCACTACGATGATTCCTTTTTTTTTTGTAAAAGGCTTTTGACAAATTTTCGCAGGAAGCTCCGAACTTTATTTCAAACTCTTTTATACAAAAACTTAAAGTTGCTGAAAGGCGTCTTATTGACGGAGAATAGTTTTTAACGCTTCTTCGATGAGTTAGTCATGACAAAGAAGGGTGGTGGAGCAGCCGATGTTACGAATTCTCACCGTCTTCTGCGAGTATCCGCCTAACTGAAAAAGTACAGAGAAACTTAACTGTTCTTACGTGCATTGAATACGAAGCAATTATGACTCTTCCGCGCGATGCCTTTCACTTGGTTATGTGCTCAAATTGAGCAAAGACGATTTTTTGGTGTGCGCCGCGCAAATTTTAGGGGTTGGCCACGTCAATTTTGGGAGTAGACCAAGTCGGTGTGGAACTTGGGTGAACTCAATTTTTATTGCGATAGCAATTATATGGACACTCAACAGCAGATTTCTGCCGTCGGCGTCGCCGTCGCCGTGAGGTTCCGTATGACGTCAATGGCGATGAAATAGTCGCCGCGTGCCGAACGCTGTATGTGCGAGTGAAAGGGCGCGAGGGACGCGCGCTTTCACGGGGAGTGGACGCACGGCGGAGAACAAACGCGCGTTCTGCGCTGTGCTCCCTTAAGGGCTGCAGAAGTAGGCGTCTCTTTCCTCCTCTACAATCACCATATATGTAGAGCAAACGTGCCTTCTTCCGACGCGCGACAAGCCGTGGGGGAGGGGGGGGGGAGGAGGGAAGGGAGGCGACATTTAGCTGCGGCACCAAGTGCCTATTTATATCAGAGGCTCCAGCAACAGTCACCAACGCCGCACGCATTTTGAGCGAACACGGGCAAAACGCCGACGGCGTCGACAACAGTTCTGCGTGTTGCCGGTGCTGCTGCATGTCCAAGTTTATACAGCTGATAAAGCTGCTATCATTACTCCGTATAGCTCTCTTCAAATTTGCTATCGCAATTGATGCTTCGCCTTTCAGGTGAAACTGCGACAACTTTTTTTGAATTGGGCAATATCAATATTTTTGCACTGTTTTTTTGGGGGGTGTGGGAGACTACGTCCGTCAGACGTCGTGGCTGCTTCGGATTTCTGCAGTGCGAGCCGCAGCGGGTACAGCGTTGTGAGCGTGACGTCATCACTTGGTCTCGTGGGTTTAGGTCCTATCGGGTGTCAACTCCGGGAGCAGGATTTTGCGCTTGATGGGACATTAAATGCTTTCGAAATAATCAAACAATTGGCAGTTTTACAAAGAAACCATGTTGCTTAAAATAATTAGGGGTCCATAGCTACCGCGTTTCTTAAAATCAGATCGTAGGTTTCGCGCGCAAATCCCCAGCAATAAATTTATTTGATTGCATTCACACATAACGTGCGAATGTTAATCCGTGAGGGATGGACATCATACTGTCAATCCCTCATGGGATTTACAGTATGTGAAATAAAAAACGTGATCTTTAGAGGAAGTCAGGACAAGATGGCAACTGTCGCAAAAAAAAAAACAAGTAACGTCAAGTTCGTGCGTACAGAGGTAAACACACATCTCTAGAACGCGCGAAGCACGTTAACAGGACTGCGCTTGCGATATCTGAAGATGACATGCGGCCAAAGAGCGGTTGTATATGAGGTTGTGTGACTACATTTACAATTTTCATTGATTTCTCTCGACCTCCTGGTCGGCTTAAGCTTTGGTGACTGCTTTGGCCTTCAGGAGCGTGTTCTATACAAGTGAGTTGACCTCTGTAGGCATAATGGGAAACAGTGCCGAAAGCAGGAGTGCGAAGAGGAGTTCGTGTGAGCGCCTAGCACGTTCTTAGACTGTTGTTTATGTGTGTGAGACAATTTTCTTCGTTTGTTAGTTTGCTTGGCGCTTGGTTTCATCATGGCGGGGGGGTCTCATCTTCATTCTGACCAGATGAGATATACGTCCTGACCTTCCATTACCAATGACCAGATCGGAACTGTTCGATCAATGTCGTTCCCACGCTCTGCGCTCAACGAAACGGCTGTTCCTTTTAGTCTCTGTCTTTTGCACAATACTCAGGTTCGGCCATCACATCTTGCTGATATCGAGCGAGGTCATGCAAAAAACTCGAAATTCTAGTGCAGGCCACACTAAGTTTGGTATCAGCGAGACAAGGGAAGAAGAAAATAGAGTTATGCAACCAGCACAGTTCAGAATCCATCACTGTTCGAACGATTCTCGTTGATCACTCTCGACTGTATTGCCTTCGGCTTCCAAGACAGCTGGGCTAATGGCGCATCTCGGGCATTCTGGTCAACGCTTGCTCCCCTGAGAAGTATAGCAACAAGGAATGGATGGAGCTGTAGACGCGTTGTTGAACCGAGGAGAAATATGAGTAATTGCAAACAGGCGAATCTAAATATCACGAGCAAATAAATTCAAATCAGGAATAAATGTCAAAAGGAAAGAACACGCCAAATCCACTTGTCATTTCTTAGAATGCATATTGTGGCACGACAGATGCCGGAAAGACCGGCCGCCTCGATGAAGACGACGAGTTAGTTTTCAGCTCTGGGCGTAGGCCATTTTCCCACCTTATTGTCTCGCAAACCTGCTGTTGTAAAACAGTGTAAAAGTTTGTTTTGTTGATGCTTATCCATATGTAACAGTTCTATAATGTTTTTTTCTCCATTTAAGTTTTGCGATGAATATGGCGAGATATGCGTAAATTTGACAAAGCAGACCACATTTTAATATTCTAAGAAAATAAGCGCAGCCTGCTTCCGTCTCAGATATTATGGAGGCTGCTTTTACGCCGCACAGCAGAACGTTTATGCGGTGCACATAACTGCTTCCTATAGTTTGGAATTTTCTCAAAAGATATAGTCAAAAGTTTAGCGGAGCTGTATAGATGAATCTGATATTGGCAAGATCTAGACAGAATTTGTAGACATGACAAATCTGTAGCCATGACAAGTTGTAGATACGAATCTCTTATTGGCAAGAACTGTAGAATAGCGCTAAGCGCCAAAATATGTTACATTCGTGCATTTGCCCTTTATCCAACCTACCCTTTGCTTTAAACTGGACATAGTCACCACTGCAACAAAGTACTCTGGCGCAGACGTCGCCAAAGTGCTGAAAGGAATAGGCCCGCATTAGTTGGTAACGTACACGTGTGACATTTCGCTCAACTTCACTTAACGAAGTGAACGCTGCAGTCTACTGCTTCGCACCTCTATAGACTCGTGATATTAAAGCGGAGCTTCGCGATTTTGCTAAGGTCATGAGAGCGTTCTTAAATATTATTAGCGATACTGTTGCATTGTAGACGTTATTCGTTAACGTCTCAGTGTTAAGCGATACTGTTTATTACGTATCCTGACTCCGCTGAAACACATCGGGCGACGTTAACAAAGTACAGAGCATGTTTTTGAGCTCAAGACAGACTGACGGTGCTGTTGCCCGCAGTCTTATGCGCTCAAATAGCGCACTACTATGTGCACTACTTTCACATGTGTGCCTTTGAAAGTTAAGCCCGTGTCCTTCAGGCGTCACGCTTACGTACAGTGATTAATAGCGTCATTGTAACTCCTTCTCAGCAGTCTACTGTTAAATTGGTTAAACCCTTTGTGGGCTTGTGTTCGTGTGTATTGTGCTAATAATATTTTCTTCTGTCTTTTCATTTTTAATGTTTTATTGAGTAACAAATTAGGAGCTTTGGGATAGCCAGCTCTAACGGAGCCGGCCTTCCGATATTACTACATCTTAGCTTTAGTGATGGAAAAGTGACTTTCTCAGCTCTTGGAGAGCTTTAAATTGAAAGTTTTAGGTTTCAGTTACATATTGATCTTAGCCGTATACAATGCACAATTACTTTAGCTAACAATTAATTAAGCTTTTGTTATTATTGTGCAGTACCTGCTATACGTGCATGTACCAGCGTCCAGCCTTCCGAATGCCTAAATGTGGCCGGCGCAGAAGTGTTTCTCGGGTCAATTAGAGTTTCAGCTTCCCTTTCAGTATGCTTTATACATTTGACTGTAATGCTGCTGATGAGTCTTCGTTCATAACAAATAAATAAACAAAAATCGCTTTTCTTCAAAGATTTTCCTTTTCTCCTCATAGCCTCCGGTTGCGGAATACAAGAATTGTTATTGTGCGGATATGTTATTGATGCGGATTTGAAAGTTCCTAAGCGGCATAGTCGAAAGAGTAAACACCGTACAGAAACCTTTAGTTCGTCTCTGTAAGCAATCAAATCTGACTCTTTGTTTAACACCAATGGTAAGGCCTTTCTTTTGGTTGCAGTATAGATTGGCTACCCTAACGTTTAAAAAGAACATTGTTTTTAAC
>NW_023605502.1:0-24946 GCF_013339745.2 Dermacentor silvarum
CACCTAGCGATTCAACACTGTTAACACTGAATAAAGTACCCTCCTCTGCAAGGTCCTTATGCATCAGTTGTGATTCACCATGGCAAATCTAGGACCCCAAGCAACCTCCTTCATTCCTGAACTGTGAAGTTCGACAGGCCCCCGCAGGGGCGTCTGCGTCAGCAGGCGTTTGGTGTGTTGCGACACCACGGACCCGAGCACATGGGGGTTGGACCCTCCCGCGGTCTAACCGTGCGCGGCTTAGCCGTGTCCGGGGAAAAGAGGATCCTGGAGGTTGAGCCGAAGCCGGGAGTTTGGACCTTTATGGCCCTCCCGGCGGAGGCAACACACCTCTTTGGCCTCGGCTTCACGTAGACGGCACCCCCGGACTGACCCCCCGGGGAAATCGGTAGTTGCCTTTTCCTGCTCTCTCTCTCCTCCCTCAACCTTCGTCTTTCTCTCTTACTTTCCATCTCTCCTGTCTTCTCTTCACTTCGTTTTACTTCCTATTTTCCAGGCAGCAAGGGTTAACCTGGTGTAGTTTATCCATCCTTGGGTCTATTATATTAGTTATAGTGACTATGTACAGCTGGCGTCTGCATCTCCTTCGGGTATTGTAGCGTCCCCTTGTTGGGCTCGGTGGTGGGCGGCTGGCATAGTTACCGAAATCATTGTTAGCTTATGGCTTTTTCTTCATTCCCCCGACTCCCTGATCGCTCTCACAAACGAGGGCGCACGAAGATATTTTTGAATTCCATGGCAACAGATTGCAAATCTTCCCCCGATTTCATGTGATCCATTCTGATAAACCCGAAAGACGGTGAGAATGATCTCACCCTTTCTTGTTTCGAAAAGTCTGACGAAAGCTCTTGGAGCAGGCTACAAAGCATCGAAAATGGCTAGCGGCGACCTCCTTTGGAGCTCCGCGATGTGAAACAGCACGAAAAGCTTCCTAACCTAGTGTCATTCGGGGAGATCCCAGTGACAATATCCCCGCACCGAACTATGAACACCAGCCGTGGTGTTGTCTCCGACGATGACCTCATGGAACTGACAGAAGCTGAACTGTTGGAAGGCTGGAGCGAGCAAAACGTGATCACTGTTAAACGAATCATGCTAAGACGGGACGGCAAAGAGATCAAAACCAAACATATAGTACTTACTTTTGGCTCAAGCATCCTGCCCGAGACAATCGAGGCAGGCTATGTAAAGCTACGGGTCAGACCCTATGTACCAAATCCTCTTCGTTGCTTCAAGTGCCAGCGTTTCGGCCACAGTTCCCAGAACTGCCGAGGCCGACAGACATGTGCTAAATGTAGTTCCGGTGACCATGCCTCTGAAACATGCGAAAACTCTCTCCACTGTGTGAACTGTGATGGCGAGCACGCCGCATACTCGCGGTCGTGCCCGTCCTGGAAAAAAGAAAAAGAAATTGTAACGATTAAAGTAAAGGAAAATCTAACGTTCAAGGAGGCACGCAGGCGGGTATCCTACCTGCCAAAGAACACCTTTGCCGAAGTGGCGCGTCAGGGGGCAGCGTCGCAACGGCTTCCGGCGGCTGTCCGGCCCACACACAGTGAGCCGGCAGTGACGCCATCCGCCCCCCCCCGGCGGCTGCAGCTAACGCTGCTCCGCCAACTCACAAGAAGGGGCCATCAACCTCCGGGCTGGTGGCCTCAAGGGCCTCGTCCCTCGAAACGAGGCCTTCCCGTCAAAACAACCGCTCGCAAGAGCGCGTGTCCAGCGCCTCGCAAGAGGCGATGGACACAACAACCTGCCAGACAGCGCCGCAAGCGCCAAAGGAGCCGCGAGAATCTCGCGATCGCTCCAAAAAGAAAAAGCCCGCATCACAGGGCCCGACAAGGGCTCTGTAAGTTAAATTAGTCTCTTTTTTAAACACACAGCACAATAAAGCACTTCCAACATGAATACACAAATAATACAATGGAACGTCAGAGGACTCCTACACAACCTCGATGACGTCAAAGAAATCCTACACAGGTTTAATCCTAAGGTGCTGTGTGTGCAAGAGACACACCTTAAACCTACACAATCAAACTTTCTCCGGCAATACGCCATTTTTCGTAAAGACCGCGATGACACAGTCGTGTCTTCCGGTGGTGTGGCTATTGTAGTCGATAGAGGTATTGCCTGCCGGGAATTAAAACTTCATACGCCCCTAGAGGCAGTTGCTGTCCGAGGGGTGTTGTTTGACAAGCTGATCACTATCAGCTCTATATACATCCCTCCCAATTATCAGCTACATAAAACTGAATTTCAAAACTACATAATGAACTTCTGGAGCCATACATAGTTCTCGGAGATTTCAATGCACATAACACCTTGTGGGGAGACTCGCGTTGTGATGGAAGAGGTCGCCTTATTGAAAACTTCCTTTTTTCCTCGGGAGCATGTTTACTTAATAAGAAAGAGCCAACGTACTACAGCGTGGCGCATAATTCGTACTCCTCCATAGATTTGAGTATCGTGTCGAGTACACTAATTCCGTACCTGCAGTGGTCCGTTCTGAAGAACCCCTTTGGGAGCGACCACTTTCCAATTATACTAAGCTTAACAAAACAAGATGGTTGCTCGCCACATGTTCCCCGATGGAAGGTTAACTCTGCTAACTGGCAACTTTTTAAAGAAATAACATATTTAGGCCGGGATGACATTGCGTCTCTTAACATAGACGATGCTGTGGCGTATATAACACGTTTTATCACTGACGCTGCAGAAAGGTGCATACAACAAACTAATGGACTAGCTAATAAGCGTCGCCTGCCTTGGTGGAACGAGGAATGCCAAAAAGCACGTAAAAAGCAAAACAAGGCCTGGGGATTGTTTCGCAACTCCCCAACAGCCGAAAACTTGATTAATTTTAAACAAGCAAAATCGCAGGGCAGGAGAACGCGTAGACGTGCTAAAAGAGAGAGCTGGGAAAAGTACATCTCCAGCGTAAACTCGTATACAGATGAAACGAAAGTCTGGAATAGGGTGAATAAATTAATAGGTCGGGAGTCACATCCCCTACCCTTAGTAAATAGCCAAGGTGATAGCCTGGAAGACCAGGCGGATACTCTAGGCAAACACTTCGAATATGTATCGAGTGAATCGCACTATACACAATCTTTCCTGAAGTTC
This sequence comes from Dermacentor silvarum, assembly GCF_013339745.2. Taxonomy (NCBI): domain Eukaryota; kingdom Metazoa; phylum Arthropoda; class Arachnida; order Ixodida; family Ixodidae; genus Dermacentor; species Dermacentor silvarum. The sequence continues at coordinate 3,124 of NW_023605502.1, forward strand.
AAAGAACGCGAAGAGCGGCAGCCCCTTAATCGCAAAGGTTCATCAAATGAGGCTTACAACCGACCATTCAGCTTAGCCGAACTTAAAGCATCTCTCGCTTGTTGCAACAACTCAGCGCCAGGTGGCGACCGTATCATCTACGAAATGATTAGGTACTTACACCCCGAAACACTGACAACACTCCTCTCTCTCTTTAATGCCATGTGGGCGGCTGGATATATTCCTTCCTTGTGGAAAGAAGCCATAGTCATCCCGATTCTTAAACAAGGCAAGGACCCGTCTTTAGCTAGCAGCTACAGGCCAATAGCGCTAACAAGCTGCCTGTGCAAGTTGTATGAAAAAATGATAAACCGGCGCCTAATCTGTTTCCTAGAAAATGACAAAATACTAGACCCCTTCCAGTGTGGCTTCCGAGAAGGTAGGTCAACAATAGACCACCTTGTTCGCATCGAGGCAAACATCAGAGATGCGTTTATACATAAACATGTTTTTACTTTCGGTCTTTCTAGATCTAGAGAAAGCGTACGACACGACATGGCGCTTCGGGATTCTGCGAGATCTTTCCGCGATGGGGGTCCGTGGAAATATGTTAAACACAGTCGAAAGCTACTTGTCTAACCGGACGTTTCGCGTAAGAGTGGGCAATGTTTTATCTAGAACATTCACCCAGGAGGCTGGTGTGCCACAAGGGGGTGTGCTTAGTTGCACGCTCTTTATTGTAAAAATGAACTCCCTCTATACAGTTATTCCACGCAGCATGTTTTATTCTGTGTATGTCGATGATGTACAGATAGGTTTCAAATCATGCAACATTGCTATCTGCGATCGGCAGGTACAGCTTGGATTAAACAAACTGTCTAAATGGGCTGATGTAAATGGATTTAAAATAAATGCAAAGAAAAGTACGTGCATACTTTTCTCAAACAAAAGAGGCATGACACCAGTGCCAAATCTCACGATTAATCAAGAGGAACTATCCGTGAGCAGTGAACATAAATTCCTGGGAATAATTCTAGACTCAAAGCTCACCTTTATCCCCCACCTTAAATATTTGAAGGCAAGGTGTCTGAAGACGATGAACCTTTTAAAAATTTTGTCGCGCGCAACATGGGGTAGTGACCGAAAATGCCTACTGAACTTGTACAACAGTCTTGTCCGATCACGCCTTGATTACGGGGCTATAATTTATAATTCCGCAACGCCAAGTGCATTAAAAATTCTAGACCCTGTTCACCATCTGGGCATCCGCCTCGCGACCGGTGCTTTCCGAACAAGTCCGATCCACAGCCTCTACGTAGAGTCGAATCAGTGGTCACTTCATCTGCAGCGTTCATACAATAGTTTTACATATTTTCTTAGAGTACACGCGAACATTGAACATCCCTCTTATTCAACCATAAACGACATGACCACTGCCACACTCTTTCAAAATCGGCCGGCATCGAGAAAACCGTTCTCTTTGCGTGTGCGGAATCTTAGTGAGGAAATGGGTGTTCCGTTGCTTGAACACTCTCTTATGGCTCCAGCGAAACTGTTACCGCCGTGGCAGTGGCAGCTCATAGAGTGTGACACATCATTCGTGGAGGTCACTAAGCACGCACCAGAGGCACATATCAAAATGCATTTCCTTGAACTCCAGTCCAAGTACACATGCACAGAGTTTTATACAGACGCTTCTAAGTCACGTGACGGGGTGTCGTATGCAGCCGTCGGCCCATCCTTCTCGGAATCCGGTGTACTCCACCCGGAAGCAAGTATCTTTACGGCTGAGGCCTATGCTTTATTGTCAGCTGTGAGGCATATAAGGAAATCTAAACTTCAAAAATCAATCATATTTACAGACTCTCTAAGTGTCGTAAACGCTTTAAAGTCACCCTGTAAACAGAAAAATCCTACACTCATTGAGCTCTATTCCGTACTGTGTAGAGCATATGTATCTAACCAGCATATCATTATATGCTGGGTGCCTGGCCATAGAAGCATTGAGGGTAATGTGCTAGCTGACCGAATGGCTACGTCAATAACATCGCACGCTACTAATCCTACAGCTGCTGTTTCTGCAACAGATTTGAAACATTTCTTCCGTAAGAAATTGCGAAGCCATTGGCAACGTCTGTGGGATGCACAAACAAATAATAAGCTTCACTTGATTAAGCCACAGTTAGGTTTCTGGCCCCCCGTAACGAAAACACGACGAACTGATGTCCTATTCTGTCGTCTCAGAATATGTCATACATTTGGCACCCATAGTTTTTTGTTAACCGGGGATGAACCACCAACCTGTGGTAGATGTGGTAAGAGGCTAACCGTCCTCCACGTTCTCCTGGATTGTCGGGATGCCGAAGCAGATAGAAAAAAACATTTCCCTTTAGCTTACCGCTATCATGTCCCTCTGCATCCCAGTATGTTTCTTGGTGAGGAACCACTGTTTAGCACTAAAGCAGTCCTCGCTTTCTTAAATGACGTGGTACTGCATGTTGTAAGCCCAACAAATTCATAGCGCATCCTCTCTCCAGAGGATGCCGCTGTGATGGTAGTTTTGTATAAGCACATGCCTCCAGGCCCTTGTGATTCAAGGGCTCTGTTTAGGAAGTAGTGCTTCTTTCCAACTACTACATCTTAAATATTTTAAATATCGTGTCATTCTTTGTCAGTGCATTCTTCATTTCATAGTACACATGATTAGTCATTGCCATGATTTTAGTGCATGTATATTTTACGCATTTTACAGCGATTATTTTTAGGCCCCTTTACAGCCACACTTCATCTACTTCTCAGAATTCATCGCTCCACTGCACACTCACAAACACTGGCATGGCGCTCTTTGGCCATAACTGGCCCTTGCGCCATAAAACACCACACATCATCATCATTATTCGACAGGCCATTCAACGACTTTCAATTCCGGGGCGAGCGCTCTCGATTTTCAAGTAAAATGTATAACAAATAACCCAACCTGAGGTATAGCTAAACGACGTGCTCCCAAGAAACACGCATGCGCTCAATAAGCTCATATTCATTAGGCGAGCGTTGGTCCCCGAAATTAGCTGCGCGCCCTTCCAACTACTGTGTCGCGTTTATGCAGAGTGCAGCACGTCATCTCTAGCGATTCAACACGTTTTAATGCTGCATAAAGGTACCCCTTCCTCTGCAAGGTCCTTTATGATGAGTTGTGATTCACATGTCAAATCTAAGCACCCCAAGAAACACCTCTTCCTGAACTCATGCAGTGTTCGACAGACCATTCAACGACTTACAATGCCGGGGCGAGCGCTCTACATTTTCAAGTAAAGTGTATAACAAATAACCCAACCTGAAGTATAGCTAAACGACGTGCTCCCAAAAACACGCATGCGCTCAATAAGCTCATATTCATTAGGCGAGCGTTGGTCCCCGAAATTAGCTGCGCGCCCTTCCAACTACTGTGTCGCGTTTATGCAGAGTGCAGCACGTCATCTCTAGCGATTCAACACGTTTTAATGCTGCATAAAGGTACCCCTTCCTCTGCAAGGTCCTTTATGATGAGTTGTGATTCACATGTCAAATCTAAGCACCCCAAGAAAAACCTCTTCCTGAACTCATGCAGTGTTCCGACAGGCCATTCAACGACTTACAATGCCGGGGCGAGCGCTCTCGATTTTCAAGTAAAATGTATAACAAATAACCCAACCTGAAGTATAGCTAAACGACGTGCTCCCAAAAAACACGCATGCGCTCAATAAGCTCATATTCATTAGGCGAGCGTTGGTCCCCGAAATTAGCTGCGCGCCCTTCCAACTACTGTGTCGCGTTTATGCAGAGTGCAGCACGTCATCTCTTGCGATTCAACACGTTTTAATGCTGCATAAAGGTACCCCTTCCTCTGCAAGGTCCTTTATGATGAGTTGTGATTCACATTTCAAATCTAAGCACCCCAAGAAACACCTCTTCCTGAACTCATGCAGTGTTCGACAGACCATTCAACGACTTACAATGCCGGGGCGAGCGCTCTACATTTTCAAGTAAAGTGTATAACAAATAACCCAACCTGAAGTATAGCTAAACGACGTGCTCCCAAAAAACACGCATGCGCTCAATAAGCTCATATTCATTAGGCGAGCGTTGGTCCCCGAAATTAGCTGCGCGCCCTTCCAACTACTGTGTCGCGTTTATGCAGAGTGCAGCACGTCATCTCTTGCGATTCAACACGTTTTAATGCTGCATAAAGGTACCCCTTCCTCTGCAAGGTCCTTTATGATGAGTTGTGATTCACATGTCAAATCTAAGCACCCCAAGAAACACCTCTTCCTGAACTCATGCAGTGTTCCGACAGGCCATTCAACGACTTACAATGCCGGGGCGAGCGCTCTCGATTTTCAAGTAAAAGTGTATAACAAATAACCCAACCTGAAGTATAGCTAAACGACGTGCTCCCAAAAAACACGCATGCGCTCAATAAGCTCATATTCATTAGGCGAGCGTTGGTCCCCGAAATTAGCTGCGCGCCCTTCCAACTACTGTGTCGCGTTTATGCAGAGTGCAGCACGTCATCTCTAGCGATTCAACACGTGTTAATGCTGCATAAAGGTACCCCTTCCTCTGCAAGGTCCTTTATGATGAGTTGTGATTCACATGTCAAATCTAAGCACCCCAAGAAACACCTCTTCCTGAACTCATGCAGTGTTCGACAGGCCATTCAACGACTTTCAATGCCGGGGCGAGCGCTCTCGATTTTCAAGTAAAATGTATAACAAATAACCCAACCTGAGGTATAGCTAAACGACGTGCTCCCAAAAAACACGCATGCGCTCAATAAGCTCATATTCATTAGGCGAGCGTTGGTCCCCGAAATTAGCTGCGCGCCCTTCCAACTACTGTGTCGCGTTTATGCAGAGTGCAGCACGTCATCTCTAGCGATTCAACACGTTTTAATGCTGCATAAAGGTACCCCTTCCTCTGCAAGGTCCTTTATGATGAGTTGTGATTCACATGTCAAATCTAAGCACCCCAAGAAACACCTCTTCCTGAACTCATGCAGTGTTCCGACAGGCCATTCAACGACTTGCAATGCCGGGGCGAGCGCTCTCGATTTTCAAGTAAAATGTATAACAAATAACCCAACCTGAAGTATAGCTAAACGACGTGCTCCCAAGAAACACGCATGCGCTCAATAAGCTCATATTCATTAGGCGAGCGTTGGTCCCCGAAATTAGCTGCGCGCCCTTCCAACTACTGTGTCGCGTTTATGCAGAGTGCAGCACGTCATCTCTAGCGATTCAACACGTGTTAATGCTGCATAAAGGTACCCCTTCCTCTGCAAGGTCCTTTATGATGAGTTGTGATTCACATGTCAAATCTAAGCACCCCAAGAAACACCTCTTCCTGAACTCATGAAGTGTTCGACAGGCCATTCAACGACTTTCAATGCCGGGGCGAGCGCTCTCGATTTTCAAGTAAAATGTATAACAAATAACCCAACCTGAGGTATAGCTAAACGACGTGCTCCCAAAAAACACGCATGCGCTCAATAAGCTCATATTCATTAGGCGAGCGTTGGTCCCCGAAATTAGCTGCGCGCCCTTCCAACTACTGTGTCGCGTTTATGCAGAGTGCAGCACGTCATCTCTAGCGATTCAACACGTTTTAATGCTGCATAAAGGTACCCCTTCCTCTGCAAGGTCCTTTATGATGAGTTGTGATTCACATGTCAAATCTAAGCACCCCAAGAAACACCTCTTCCTGAACTCATGCAGTGTTCGACAGGCCATTCAACGACTTGCAATGCCGGGGCGAGCGCTCTCGATTTTCAAGTAAAATGTATAACAAATAACCCAACCTGAGGTATAGCTAAACGACGTGCTCCCAAAAAACACGCATGCGCTCAATAAGCTCATATTCATTAGGCGAGCGTTGGTCCCCGAAATTAGCTGCGCGCCCTTCCAACTACTGTGTCGCGTTTATGCAGAGTGCAGCACGTCATCTCTTGCGATTCAACACGTTTTAATGCTGCATAAAGGTACCCCTTCCTCTGCAAGGTCCTTTATGATGAGTTGTGATTCACATGTCAAATCTAAGCACCTCAAGAAAATCCTCTTCCTGAACTCATGCAGTGTTCCGACAGGCCATTCAACGACTTGCAATGCCGGGGCGAGCGCTCTCGATATTCAAGAAAAATGTATAACAAATAACCCAACCTGAAGTATAGCTAAACGACGTGCTCCCAAAAAACACCTATGCGCTCAATAGGCTCATATTCATTAGGCGAGCGTTGGTCCCCGAAATTAGCTGCGCGCCCTTCCAACTACTGTGTCGCGTTTATGCAGAGTGCAGCACGTCATCTCTAGCGATTCAACACGTGTTAATGCTGCATAAAGGTACCCCTTCCTCTGCAAGGTCCTTTATGATGAGTTGTGATTCACATGTCAAATCTAAGCACCCCAAGAAACACCTCTTCCTGAACTCATGAAGTGTTCGACAGGCCATTCAACGACTTTCAATTCCGGGGCGAGTGCTCTCGATTTTCAAGTAAAATGTATAACAAATAACCCAACCTGAGGTATAGCTAAACGACGTGCTCCCAAAAAACACGCATGCGCTCAATAAGCTCATATTCATTAGGCGAGCGTTGGTCCCCGAAATTAGCTGCGCGCCCTTCCAACTACTGTGTCGCGTTTATGCAGAGTGCAGCACGTCATCTCTAGCGATTCAACACGTGTTAATGCTGCATAAAGGTACCCCTTCCTCTGCAAGGTCCTTTATGATGAGTTGTGATTCACATGTCAAATCTAAGCACCCCAAGAAACACCTCTTCCTGAACTCATGCAGTGTTCCGACAGGCCATTCAACGACTTGCAATGCCGGGGCGAGCGCTCTCGATTTTCAAGTAAAATGTATAACAAATAACCCAACCTGAGGTATAGCTAAACGACGTGCTCCCAAGAAACACGCATGCGCTCAATAAGCTCATATTCATTAGGCGAGCGTTGGTCCCCGAAATTAGCTGCGCGCCCTTCCAACTACTGTGGTGCGTTTATGCAGAGTGCAGCACGTCATCTCTAGCGATTCAACACGTGTTAATGCTGCATAAAGGTACCCCTTCCTCTGCAAGGTCCTTTATGATGAGTTGTGATTCACATGTCAAATCTAAGCACCCCAAGAAACACCTCTTCCTGAACTCATGCAGTGTTCCGACAGGCCATTCAACGACTTTCAATTCCGGGGCGAGTGCTCTCGATTTTCAAGTAAAATGTGTACCAAATAACCCAACCTGAGGTATAGCTAAACGACGTGCTCCCAAAAAACACGCATGCGCTCAATAAGCTCATATTCATTAGGCGAGCGTTGGTCCCCGAAATTAGCTGCGCGCCCTTCCAACTACTGTGTCGCGTTTATGCAGAGTGCAGCACGTCATCTCTAGCGATTCAACACGTGTTAATGCTGCATAAAGGTACCCCTTCCTCTGCAAGGTCCTTTATGATGAGTTGTGATTCACATGTCAAATCTAAGCACCCCAAGAAACACCTCTTCCTGAACTCATGAAGTATTCGACAGGCCATTCAACGACTTTCAATTCCGGGGCGAGTGCTCTCGATTTTCAAGTAAAATGTGTACCAAATAACCCAACCTGAGGTATAGCTAAACGACGTGCTCCCAAAAAACACGCATGCGCTCAATAAGCTCATATTCATTAGGCGAGCGTTGGTCCCCGAAATTAGCTGCGCGCCCTTCCAACTACTGTGTCGCGTTTATGCAGAGTGCAGCACGTCATCTCTAGCGATTCAACACGTGTTAATGCTGCATAAAGGTACCCCTTCCTCTGCAAGGTCCTTTATGATGAGTTGTGATTCACATGTCAAATCTAAGCACCCCAAGAAACACCTCTTCCTGAACTCATGCAGTGTTCGACAGGCCATTCAACGACTTTCAATTCCGGGGCGAGTGCTCTCGATTTTCAAGTAAAATGTATAACAAATAACCCAACCTGAGGTATAGCTAAACGACGTGCTCCCAAGAAACACGCATGCGCTCAATAAGCTCATATTCATTAGGCGAGCGTTGGTCCCCGAAATTAGCTGCGCGCCCTTCCAACTACTGTGGTGCGTTTATGCAGAGTGCAGCACGTCATCTCTAGCGATTCAACACGTTTTAATGCTGCATAAAGCTACCCCTTCCTCTGCAAGGTCCTTTATGATGAGTTGTGATTCACATGTCAAATCTAAGCACCCCAAGAAACACCTCTTCCTGAACTCATGCAGTGTTCCGTCAGGCCATTCAACGACTTGCAATGCCGGGGCGAGCGCTCTCGATTTTCAAGTAAAATGTATAACAAATAACCCAACCTGAGGTATAGCTAAACGACATGCTCCCAAAAAACACGCATGCGCTCAATAAGCTCATATTCATTAGGCGAGCGTTGGTCCCCGAAATTAGCTGCGCGCCCTTCCAACTACTGTATCGCGTTTATGCAGAGAGCAGCACGTGATCTCTTAGCGATTCAACACGTGTTAATGCTGCATAAAGGTACCCCTTCCTCTGCAAGGTCCTTTATGATGAGTTGTGATTCACATGTCAAATCTAAGCACCCCAAGAAACACCTCTTCCTGAACTCATGAAGTATTCGACAGGCCCCCCGCAGGGGCGTCTGCGTCAGCAGGCGTTTGGTGTGTTGCGACACCACGGACCCGAGCACATGGGGGTTGGACCCTCCCGCGTCTAACCGTGCGCGGCTTAGCCGTGTCCGGGGAAAAGGGGATCCTGGAGGTTGAGCCGAAGCCGGGAGTTTGGACCTTTATGGCCCCCCGGCGGAGGCAACACACCTCTTTGGCCTCGGCTTCACGTAGACGGCACCCCCGGACTGACCCACCCGGGGGAAATCGGTAGTTGCCTTTTCCTGTCTCTCTCTCTCTCCCTCCAACCTTCGTCTTTCTCTCTTACTTTCCATCTCTCCTGTCTTCTCTTCACTTCGTTTTACTTCCTATTTTCCAGGCAGCAAGGGTTAACCTGGTGTAGTTTATCCATCCTTGGGTCTATTATATTAGGTTATAGTGACTATGTACAGCTGGCGTCTGCATCTCCTTCGGGTCTTGTAGCGTCCCCTTGTTGGGCTCGGTGGTGGGCGGCTGGCATAGTTACCGAAATCATTGTTAGCTTATGGCTTTTTCTTCATTCCCCCGACTCCCTGATCGCTCTCACAAACGAGGGCGCACCGAAGATATTTTTGAATTCCATGGCAACAGATTGCAAATCTTCCCCCGATTTCATGTGATCCATTCTGATAAACCCGAAAAGACGGTGAGAATGACCTCACCCTTTCTTGTTTCGAAAAGTCTGACGAAAGCTCTTGGAGCAGGCTACAAAGCATCGAAAATGGCTAGCGGCGACCTCCTTTTGGAGCTCCGCGATGTGAAACAGCACGAAAAGCTTCCTAACCTAGTGTCATTCGGGGAGATCCCAGTGACAATATCCCCGCACCGAACTATGAACACCAGCCGTGGTGTTGTCTCCGACGATGACCTCATGGAACTGACAGAAGCTGAACTGTTGGAAGGCTGGAGCGAGCAAAACGTGATCACTGTTAAACGAATCATGCTAAGACGGGACGGCAAAGAGATCAAAACCAAACATATAGTACTTTTGGCTCAAGCATCCTGCCCGAGACAATCGAGGCAGGCTATGTAAAGCTACGGGTCAGACCCTATGTACGAAATCTTCTTCGTTGCTTCAAGTGCCAGCGTTTCGGCCACAGTTCCCAGAACTGCCGAGGCCGACAGACATGTGCTAAATGTAGTTCCGGTGACCATGCCTCTGAAACATGCGAAAACTCTCTCCACTGTGTGAACTGTGATGGCGAGCACGCCGCATACTCGCGGTCGTGCCCGTCCTGGAAAAAAGAAAAAGAAATTGTAACGATTAAAGTAAAGGAAAATCTAACGTTCAAGGAGGCACGCAGGCGGGTATCCTACCTGCCAAAGAACACCTTTGCCGAAGTGGCGCGTCAGGGGGCAGCGTCGCAACGGCTTCCGGCGGCTGTCCGGCCCGCACACAGTGAGCCGGCAGTGACGCCATCCGCCCCCCCGGCGGCTGCAGCTAACGCTGCTCCGCCAACTCACAAGAAGGGGCCATCAACCTCCGGGCTGGTGGCCTCAAGGGCCTCGTCCCTCGAAACGAGGCCTTCCCGTCAAAACAACCGCTCGCAAGAGCGCGTGTCCAGCGCCTCGCAAGAGGCGATGGACACAACAACCTGCCAGACAGCGCCGCAAGCGCCAAAGGAGCCGCGAGAATCTCGCGATCGCTCCAAAAAAGAAAAAGCCCGCATCACAGGGCCCGACAAGGGCTCTGTAAGTTAAATTAGTCTCTTTTTTAAACACACAGCACAAAAAGCACTTCCAACATGAATACACAAATAATACAATGGAACGTCAGAGGACTCCTACACAACCTCGATGACGTCAAAGAAATCCTACACAGGTTTAATCCTAAGGTGCTGTGTGTACAAGAGACACACCTTAAACCTACACAATCAAACTTTCTCCGGCAATACGCCATTTTTCGTAAAGACCGCGATGACACAGTCGTGTCTTCCGGTGGTGTGGCTATTGTAGTCGATAGAGGTATTGCCTGCCGGGAATTAAAACTTCATACGCCCCTAGAGGCAGTTGCTGTCCGAGGGGTGTTGTTTGACAAGCTGATCACTATCAGCTCTATATACATCCCTCTCAATTATCAGCTACATAAAACTGAATTTCAAAACTACATAAATGAACTTCCGGAGCCATACATAGTTCTCGGAGATTTCAATGCACATAACACCTTGTGGGGAGACTCGCGTTGTGATGGAAGAGGTCGCCTAATTGAACACTTCCTTTTTTCCTCGGGAGCATGTTTACTTAATAAGAAAGAGCCAACGTACTACAGCGTGGCGCATAATTCGTACTCCTCCATAGATTTGAGTATCGTGTCGAGTACACTAATTCCGTACCTGCAGTGGTCCGTTCTGAAGAACCCCTTTGGGAGCGACCACTTTCCAATTATACTAAGCTTAACAAAACAAGATGGTTGCTCGCCACATGTTCCCCGATGGAAGGTTAACTCTGCTAACTGGCAACTTTTTAAAGAAATAACATATTTAGGCCGGGATGACATTGCGTCTCTTAACATAGACGATGCTGTGGCGTATATAACACGTTTTATCACTGACGCTGCAGAAAGGTGCATACAACAAACTAATGGACTAGCTAATAAGCGTCGCCTGCCTTGGTGGAACGAGGAATGCCAAAAAGCACGTAAAAAGCAAAACAAGGCCTGGGGATTGTTTCGCAACTCCCCAACAGCCGAAAACTTGATTAATTTTAAACAAGCAAAATCGCAGGGCAGGAGAACGCGTAGACGTGCTAAAAGAGAGAGCTGGGAAAAGTACATCTCCAGCGTAAACTCGTATACAGATGAAACGAAAGTCTGGAATAGGGTGAATAAATTAATAGGTCGGGAGTCACATCCCCTACCCTTAGTAAATAGCCAAGGTGATAGCCTGGAAGACCAGGCGGATACTCTAGGCAAACACTTCGAATATGTATCGAGTGAATCGCACTATACACAATCTTTCCTGAAGTTCAAAGAACGCGAAGAGCGGCAGCCCCTTAATCGCAAAGGTTCATCAAATGAGGCTTACAACCGACCATTCAACTTAGCCGAACTTAAAGCATCTCTCGCTTGTTGCAACAACTCAGCGCCAGGTGGCGACCGTATCATCTACGAAATGATTAGGTACTTACACCCCGAAACACTGACAACACTCCTTTCTCTCTTTAATGCCATGTGGGCGGCTGGATATATTCCTTCCTTGTGGAAAGAAGCCATAGTCATCCCGATTCTTAAACAAGGCAAGGACCCGTCTTTAGCTAGCAGCTACAGGCCAATAGCGCTAACAAGCTGCCTGTGCAAGTTGTATGAAAAAATGATAAACCGGCGCCTAATCTGTTTCCTAGAAAATGACAAAATACTAGACCCCTTCCAGTGTGGCTTCCGAGAAGGTAGGTCAACAATAGACCACCTTGTTCGCATCGAGGCAAACATCAGAGATGCGTTTATACATAAACTGTTTTTACTTTCGGTCTTTCTAGATCTAGAGAAAGCGTACGACACGACATGGCGCTTCGGGATTCTGCGAGATCTTTCCGCGATGGGGGTCCGTGGAAATATGTTAAACACAGTCGAAAGCTACTTGTCTAACCGGACGTTTCGCGGAAGAGTGGGCAATGTTTTATCTAGAACATTCACCCAGGAGGCTGGTGTGCCACAAGGGGGTGTGCTTAGTTGCACGCTCTTTATTGTAAAAATGAACTCCCTCTATACAGTTATTCCAGGCAGCATGTTTTATTCTGTGTATGTCGATGATGTACAGATAGGTTTCAAATCATGCAACATTGCTATCTGCGATCGGCAGGTACAGCTTGGATTAAACAAACTGTCTAAATGGGCTGATGTAAATGGATTTAAAATAAATGCAAAGAAAAGTACGTGCATACTTTTCTCAAACAAAAGAGGCATGACACCAGTGCCAAATCTCACGATTAATCAAGAGGAACTATCCGTGAGCAGTGAACATAAATTCCTGGGAATAATTCTAGACTCAAAGCTCACCTTTATCCCCCACCTTAAATATTTGAAGGCAAGGTGTCTGAAGACGATGAACCTTTTAAAAATTTTGTCGCGCGCAACATGGGGTAGTGACCGAAAATGCCTACTGAACTTGTACAACAGTCTTGTCCGATCACGCCTTGATTACGGGGCTATAATTTATAATTCCGCAACGCCAAGTGCATTAAAAATTCTAGACCCTGTTCACCATCTGGGCATCCGCCTCGCGACCGGTGCTTTCCGAACAAGTCCGATCCACAGCCTCTACGTAGAGTCGAATCAGTGGTCACTTCATCTGCAGCGTTCATACAATAGTTTTACATATTTTCTTAGAGTACACGCGAACATTGAACATCCCTCTTATTCAACCATAAACGACATGACCACTGCCACACTCTTTCAAAATCGGCCGGCATCGAGAAAACCGTTCTCTTTGCGTGTGCGGAATCTTAGTGAGGAAATGGGTGTTCCGTTGCTTGAACACTCTCTTATGGCTCCAGCGAAACTGTTACCGCCGTGGCAGTGGCAGCTCATAGAGTGTGACACATCATTCGTGGAGGTCACTAAGCACGCACCAGAGGCACATATCAAAATGCATTTCCTTGAACTCCAGTCCAAGTACACATGCACAGAGTTTTATACAGACGCTTCTAAGTCACGTGACGGGGTGTCGTATGCAGCCGTCGGCCCATCCTTCTCGGAATCCGGTGTACTCCACCCGGAAGCAAGTATCTTTACGGCTGAGGCCTATGCTTTATTGTCAGCTGTGAGGCATATAAGGAAATCTAAACTTCAAAAATCAATCATATTTACAGACTCTCTAAGTGTCGTAAACGCTTTAAAGTCACCCTGTAAACAGAAAAATCCTACACTCATTGAGCTCTATTCCGTACTGTGTAGAGCATATGTATCTAACCAGCATATCATTATATGCTGGGTGCCTGGCCATAGAAGCATTGAGGGTAATGTGCTAGCTGACCGAATGGCTACGTCAATAACATCGCACGCTACTAATCCTACAGCTGCTGTTTCTGCAACAGATTTGAAACATTTCTTCCGTAAGAAATTGCGAAGCCATTGGCAACGTCTGTGGGATGCACAAACAAATAATAAGCTTCACTTGATTAAGCCACAGTTAGGTTTCTGGCCCCCCGTAACGAAAACACGACGAACTGATGTCCTATTCTGTCGTCTCAGAATATGTCATACATTTGGCACCCATAGTTTTTTGTTAACCGGGGATGAACCACCAACCTGTGGTAGATGTGGTAAGAGGCTAACCGTCCTCCACGTTCTCCTGGATTGTCGGGATGCCGAAGCAGATAGAAAAAAACATTTCCCTTTAGCTTACCGCTATCATGTCCCTCTGCATCCCAGTATGTTTCTTGGTGAGGAACCACTGTTTAGCACTAAAGCAGTCCTCGCTTTCTTAAATGACGTGGTACTGCATGTTGTAAGCCCAACAAATTCATAGCGCATCCTCTCTCCAGAGGATGCCGCTGTGATGGTAGTTTTGTATAAGCACATGCCTCCAGGCCCTTGTGATTCAAGGGCTCTGTTTAGGCAGTAGTGCTTCTTTCCAACTACTACATCTTAAATATTTTAAATATCGTGTCATTCTTTGTCAGTGCATTCTTCATTTCATAGTACACATGATTAGTCATTGCCATGATTTTAGTGCATGTATATTTTACGCATTTTACAGCGATTATTTTTAGGCCCCTTTACAGCCACACTTCATCTACTTCTCAGAATTCATCGCTCCACTGCACACTCACAAACACTGGCATGGCGCTCTTTGGCCATAACTGGCCCTTGCGCCATAAAACACCACACATCATCATCATTATTCGACAGGCCATTCAACGACTTTCAATTCCGGGGCGAGTGCTCTCGATTTTCAAGTAAAATGTGTACCAAATAACCCAACCTCAGGTATAGCTAAACGACGTGCTCCCAAAAAACACGCATGCGCTCAATAAGCTCATATTCATTAGGCGAGCGTTGGTCCCCGAAATTAGCTGCGCGCCCTTCCAACTACTGTGTCGCGTTTATGCAGAGTGCAGCACGTCATCTCTAGCGATTCAACACGTGTTAATGCTGCATAAAGGTACCCCTTCCTCTGCAAGGTCCTTTATGATGAGTTGTGATTCACATGTCAAATCTAAGCACCCCAAGAAACACCTCTTCCAGAACTCATGAAGTGTTCGACAGGCCATTCAACGACTTTCAATGCCGGGGCGAGCGCTCTCGATTTTCAAGTAAAATGTATAACAAATAACCCAACCTGAGGTATAGCTAAACGACGAGCTTGCAAAAAACACCTATGCGCTCAATAGGCTCATATTCATTAGGCGAGCGTTCGTCCCCGAAATTAGCTGCGCGCCCTTCCAACTACTGTGTCGCGTTTATGCAGAGTGCAGCACGTCATCTCTAGCGATTCAACACGTTTTAATGCTGCATAAAGCTACCCCTTCCTCTGCAAGGTCCTTTATGATGAGTTGTGATTCACATGTCAAATCTAAGCACCCCAAGAAACACCTCTTCCTGAACTCATGCAGTGTTCGACAGGCCATTCAACGACTTACAATGCCGGGGCGAGCGCTCTACATTTTCAAGTAAAGTGTATAACAAATAACCCAACCTGAAGTATAGCTAAACGACGTGCTCCCAAAAAACACGCATGCGCTCAATAAGCTCATATTCATTAGGCGAGCGTTGGTCCCCGAAATTAGCTGCGCGCCCTTCCAACTACTGTGTCGCGTTTATGCAGAGTGCAGCACGTCATCTCTAGCGATTCAACACGTTTTAATGCTGCATAAAGGTACCCCTTCCTCTGCAAGGTCCTTTATGATGAGTTGTGATTCACATGTCAAATCTAAGCACCCCAAGAAACACCTCTTCCTGAACTCATGCAGTGTTCCGACAGGCCATTCAACGACTTACAATGCCGGGGCGAGCGCTCTCGATATTCAAGAAAAATGTATAACAAATAACCCAACCTGAAGTATAGCTAAACGACGTGCTCCCAAAAAACACGCATGCGCTCAATAAGCTCATATTCATTAGGCGAGCGTTGGTCCCCGAAATTAGCTGCGCGCCCTTCCAACTACTGTGTCGCGTTTATGCAGAGTGCAGCACGTCATCTCTAGCGATTCAACACGTTTTAATGCTGCATAAAGGTACCCCTTCCTCTGCAAGGTCCTTTATGATGAGTTGTGATTCACATGTCAAATCTAAGCACCCCAAGAAAAACCTCTTCCTGAACTCATGCAGTGTTCCGACAGGCCATTCAACGACTTGCAATGCCGGGGCGAGCGCTCTCGATTTTCAAGTAAAATGTATAACAAATAACCCAACCTGAGGTATAGCTAAACGACGTGCTCCCAAGAAACACGCATGCGCTCAATAAGCTCATATTCATTAGGCGAGCGTTGGTCCCCGAAATTAGCTGCGCGCCCTTCCAACTACTGTGTCGCGTTTATGCAGAGTGCAGCACGTCATCTCTAGCGATTCAACACGTGTTAATGCTGCATAAAGGTACCCCTTCCTCTGCAAGGTCCTTTATGATGAGTTGTGATTCACATGTCAAATCTAAGCACCCCAAGAAACACCTCTTCCTGAACTCATGAAGTGTTCGAAAGACCATTCAACGACTTACAATGCCGGGGCGAGCGCTCTCGATTTTCAAGTAAAATGTATAACAAATAACCCAACCTGAGGTATAGCTAAACGACGTGCTCCCAAGAAACACGCATGCGCTCAATAAGCTCATATTCATTAGGCGAGCGTTGGTCCCCGAAATTAGCTGCGCGCCCTTCCAACTACTGTGGTGCGTTTATGCAGAGTGCAGCACGTCATCTCTAGCGATTCAACACGTGTTAATGCTGCATAAAGGTACCCCTTCCTCTGCAAGGTCCTTTATGATGAGTTGTGATTCACATGTCAAATCTAAGCACCCCAAGAAACACCTCTTCCTGAACTCATGCAGTGTTCCGACAGGCCATTCAACGACTTTCAATTCCGGGGCGAGCGCTCTCGATTTTCAAGTAAAATGTATAACAAATAACCCAACCTGAGGTATAGCTAAACGACGTGCTCCCAAGAAACACGCATGCGCTCAATAAGCTCATATTCATTAGGCGAGCGTTGGTCCCCGAAATTAGCTGCGCGCCCTTCCAACTACTGTGGTGCGTTTATGCAGAGTGCAGCACGTCATCTCTAGCGATTCAACACGTTTTAATGCTGCATAAAGGTACCCCTTCCTCTGCAAGGTCCTTTATGATGAGTTGTGATTCACATGTCAAATCTAAGCACCCCAAGAAACACCTCTTCCTGAACTCATGCAGTGTTCCGACAGGCCATTCAACGACTTGCAATGCCGGGGCGAGCGCTCTCGATATTCAAGAAAAATGTATAACAAATAACCCAACCTGAGGTATAGCTAAACGACGTGCTCCCAAAAAACACGCATGCGCTCAATAAGCTCATATTCATTAGGCGAGCGTTGGTCCCCGAAATTAGCTGCGCGCCCTTCCAACTACTGTGTCGCGTTTATGCAGAGTGCAGCACGTCATCTCTAGCGATTCAACACGTTTTAATGCTGCATAAAGGTACCCCTTCCTCTGCAAGGTCCTTTATGATGAGTTGTGATTCACATGTCAAATCTAAGCACCCCAAGAAACACCTCTTCCTGAACTCATGAAGTGTTCGACAGGCCATTCAACGACTTTCAATGCCGGGGCGAGCGCTCTCGATTTTCAAGTAAAATGTATAACAAATAACCCAACCTGAGGTATAGCTAAACGACGTGCTCCCAAAAAACACGCATGCGCTCAATAAGCTCATATTCATTAGGCGAGCGTTGGTCCCCGAAATTAGCTGCGCGCCCTTCCAACTACTGTGTCGCGTTTATGCAGAGTGCAGCACGTCATCTCTAGCGATTCAACACGTGTTAATGCTGCATAAAGGTACCCCTTCCTCTGCAAGGTCCTTTATGATGAGTTGTGATTCACATGTCAAATCTAAGCACCCCAAGAAACACCTCTTCCTGAACTCATGCAGTGTTCCGACAGGCCATTCAACGACTTGCAATGCCGGGGCGAGCGCTCTCGATTTTCAAGTAAAATGTATAACAAATAACCCAACCTGAGGTATAGCTAAACGACGTGCTCCCAAAAAACACGCATGCGCTCAATAAGCTCATATTCATTAGGCGAGCGTTGGTCCCCGAAATTAGCTGCGCGCCCTTCCAACTACTGTGTCGCGTTTATGCAGAGTGCAGCACGTCATCTCTAGCGATTCAACACGTTTTAATGCTGCATAAAGGTACCCCTTCCTCTGCAAGGTCCTTTATGATGAGTTGTGATTCACATGTCAAATCTAAGCACCCCAAGAAACACCTCTTCCTGAACTCATGCAGTGTTCGACAGGCCATTCAACGACTTTCAATGCCGGGGCGAGCGCTCTCGATTTTCAAGTAAAATGTATAACAAATAACCCAACCTGAGGTATAGCTAAACGACGTGCTCCCAAAAACACGCATGCGCTCAATAAGCTCATATTCATTAGGCGAGCGTTGGTCCCCGAAATTAGCTGCGCGCCCTTCCAACTACTGTGTCGCGTTTATGCAGAGTGCAGCACGTCATCTCTAGCGATTCAACACGTTTTAATGCTGCATAAAGGTACCCCTTCCTCTGCAAGGTCCTTTATGATGAGTTGTGATTCACATGTCAAATCTAAGCACCCCAAGAAACACCTCTTCCTGAACTCATGCAGTGTTCGACAGGCCATTCAACGACTTTCAATGCCGGGGCGAGCGCTCTCGATTTTCAAGTAAAATGTATAACAAATAACCCAACCTGAGGTATAGCTAAACGACGTGCTCCCAAAAAACACGCATGCGCTCAATAAGCTCATATTCATTAGGCGAGCGTTGGTCCCCGAAATTAGCTGCGCGCCCTTCCAACTACTGTGTCGCGTTTATGCAGAGTGCAGCACGTCATCTCTAGCGATTCAACACGTTTTAATGCTGCATAAAGGTACCCCTTCCTCTGCAAGGTCCTTTATGATGAGTTGTGATTCACATGTCAAATCTAAGCACCCCAAGAAACACCTCTTCCTGAACTCATGCAGTGTTCCGACAGGCCATTCAACGACTTGCAATGCCGGGGCGAGCGCTCTCGATTTTCAAGTAAAATGTATAACAAATAACCCAACCTGAGGTATAGCTAAACGACGTGCTCCCAAAAAACACGCATGCGCTCAATAAGCTCATATTCATTAGGCGAGCGTTGGTCCCCGAAATTAGCTGCGCGCCCTTCCAACTACTGTGTCGCGTTTATGCAGAGTGCAGCACGTCATCTCTAGCGATTCAACACGTTTTAATGCTGCATAAAGGTACCCCTTCCTCTGCAAGGTCCTTTATGATGAGTTGTGATTCACATGTCAAATCTAAGCACCCCAAGAAACACCTCTTCCTGAACTCATGCAGTGTTCCGACAGGCCATTCAACGACTTGCAATGCCGGGGCGAGCGCTCTCGATTTTCAAGTAAAATGTATAACAAATAACCCAACCTGAGGTATAGCTAAACGACGTGCTCCCAAGAAACACGCATGCGCTCAATAAGCTCATATTCATTAGGCGAGCGTTGGTCCCCGAAATTAGCTGCGCGCCCTTCCAACTACTGTGTCGCGTTTATGCAGAGTGCAGCACGTCATCTCTAGCGATTCAACACGTTTTAATGCTGCATAAAGGTACCCCTTCCTCTGCAAGGTCCTTTATGATGAGTTGTGATTCACATGTCAAATCTAAGCACCCCAAGAAACACCTCTTCCTGAACTCATGCAGTGTTCCGACAGGCCATTCAACGACTTTCAATTCCGGGGCGAGTGCTCTCGATTTTCAAGTAAAATGTATAACAAATAACCCAACCTGAGGTATAGCTAAACGACGTGCTCCCAAAAAACACGCATGCGCTCAATAAGCTCATATTCATTAGGCGAGCGTTGGTCCCCGAAATTAGCTGCGCGCCCTTCCAACTACTGTGTCGCGTTTATGCAGAGTGCAGCACGTCATCTCTAGCGATTCAACACGTTTTAATGCTGCATAAAGGTACCCCTTCCTCTGCAAGGTCCTTTATGATGAGTTGTGATTCACATGTCAAATCTAAGCACCCCAAGAAACACCTCTTCCTGAACTCATGCAGTGTTCCGACAGGCCATTCAACGACTTTCAATTCCGGGGCGAGTGCTCTCGATTTTCAAGTAAAATGTATAACAAATAACCCAACCTGAGGTATAGCTAAACGACGTGCTCCCAAAAACACGCATGCGCTCAATAAGCTCATATTCATTAGGCGAGCGTTGGTCCCCGAAATTAGCTGCGCGCCCTTCCAACTACTGTGTCGCGTTTATGCAGAGTGCAGCACGTCATCTCTAGCGATTCAACACGTTTTAATGCTGCATAAAGGTACCCCTTCCTCTGCAAGGTCCTTTATGATGAGTTGTGATTCACATGTCAAATCTAAGCACCCCAAGAAACACCTCTTCCTGAACTCATGCAGTGTTCCGACAGGCCATTCAACGACTTTCAATTCCGGGGCGAGTGCTCTCGATTTTCAAGTAAAATGTATAACAAATAACCCAACCTGAGGTATAGCTAAACGACGTGCTCCCAAAAACACGCATGCGCTCAATAAGCTCATATTCATTAGGCGAGCGTTGGTCCCCGAAATTAGCTGCGCGCCCTTCCAACTACTGTGTCGCGTTTATGCAGAGTGCAGCACGTCATCTCTAGCGATTCAACACGTTTTAATGCTGCATAAAGGTACCCCTTCCTCTGCAAGGTCCTTTATGATGAGTTGTGATTCACATGTCAAATCTAAGCACCCCAAGAAACACCTCTTCCTGAACTCATGCAGTGTTCGACAGGCCATTCAACGACTTTCAATGCCGGGGCGAGCGCTCTCGATTTTCAAGTAAAATGTATAACAAATAACCCAACCTGAGGTATAGCTAAACGACGTGCTCCCAAGAAACACGCATGCGCTCAATAAGCTCATATTCATTAGGCGAGCGTTGGTCCCCGAAATTAGCTGCGCGCCCTTCCAACTACTGTGTCGCGTTTATGCAGAGTGCAGCACGTCATCTCTAGCGATTCAACACGTTTTAATGCTGCATAAAGGTACCCCTTCCTCTGCAAGGTCCTTTATGATGAGTTGTGATTCACATGTCAAATCTAAGCACCCCAAGAAACACCTCTTCCTGAACTCATGCAGTGTTCCGACAGGCCATTCAACGACTTTCAATTCCGGGGCGAGCGCTCTCGATTTTCAAGTAAAATGTATAACAAATAACCCAACCTGAGGTATAGCTAAACGACGTGCTCCCAAAAAACACGCATGCGCTCAATAAGCTCATATTCATTAGGCGAGCGTTGGTCCCCGAAATTAGCTGCGCGCCCTTCCAACTACTGTGTCGCGTTTATGCAGAGTGCAGCACGTCATCTCTAGCGATTCAACACGTTTTAATGCTGCATAAAGGTACCCCTTCCTCTGCAAGGTCCTTTATGATGAGTTGTGATTCACATGTCAAATCTAAGCACCCCAAGAAACACCTCTTCCTGAACTCATGCAGTGTTCCGACAGGCCATTCAACGACTTGCAATGCCGGGGCGAGCGCTCTCGATTTTCAAGTAAAATGTATAACAAATAACCCAACCTGAGGTATAGCTAAACGACGTGCTCCCAAAAACACGCATGCGCTCAATAAGCTCATATTCATTAGGCGAGCGTTGGTCCCCGAAATTAGCTGCGCGCCCTTCCAACTGTGGTGCGTTTATGCAGAGTGCAGCACGTCATCTCTAGCGATTCAACACGTTTTAATGCTGCATAAAGGTACCCCTTCCTCTGCAAGGTCCTTTATGATGAGTTGTGATTCACATGTCAAATCTAAGCACCCCAAGAAACACCTCTTCCTGAACTCATGCAGTGTTCGACAGGCCATTCAACGACTTACAATGCCGGGGCGAGCGCTCTCGATTTTCAAGTAAAATGTATAACAAATAACCCAACCTGAGGTATAGCTAAACGACGTGCTCCCAAAAACACGCATGCGCTCAATAAGCTCATATTCATTAGGCGAGCGTTGGTCCCCGAAATTAGCTGCGCGCCCTTCCAACTACTGTGTCGCGTTTTATGCAGATGG
>NW_023605503.1:0-60001 GCF_013339745.2 Dermacentor silvarum
GAGCTCTCATAATCACTTCGACTTATATAAACGCACTACATGCACTCCACAAAACTTACATATAACTTGACATGTAGCGATAACTGTATAAAAATCAAGCGTAATTCTGAGTCGGCGCATAACCTGTGACAACAAGGCATGATTCTCGTGCCTTGAAAATGCACTTGAAAGGCATATTTGGCTGAAGAAATGCTGATGCATGCATTGCCGTGGATGTTGCGAAGGTCTGACTTTAGGCCATTATTCTGCATATTGAAAACGTTCATTTTCATTGATGCTCTTGTTCCATAATACCATACACATCATCATCTCATCATCATCATCATCATCATCATCATCATCATCAATATTTTTACGTCTCGCTTATTCCGTTATTTGTCACCATGCGTGATTAGCAACGGGTGCCCTTCTTTCGATTTCAAGCAAACGGGCTGTGAGCGCCCGTATCCGTAGTGAAATATGCCTACGTTTCACTGAATGCGAGCTTGGCGAACAGCTATTATACGTAATGCCGAGGGGGGAAGGCAATAAAATATACACAGATGAGAGATTTCATGCTGTATGCATTGGAAGCTTTTGAAAGAAAGTGCACGACTGTTCAGAAACGTGGAACCCGTTTTGCTTCCTGCCAGCGTTTCCAGGAAACCTCTGCCAACGAACGCTTATTCTCCTGGGAAATAGCGACTCGAAAATTACCATTTACAGTGCTAATACACTTCGAATTGCACACCGGTACGCTTATATTGAACGAACGTTGTTCGGTGCATTTTATTACATAGTTTACGCCCAGAATTTCAACCGCCTTCGTTCTTCGTTTTGCATATTATTTGCCTGTAGCCTTCGTCTGTCGAAACCTCAATGGAATGTGTTTCTTGATACGGCAAAGTAAATTGAATGTGCTCGGTACCGTTTAGTTAATTGAGAGAGGAACGCTCCCATTCGGAGAATTTGTCTCTTCTTTGCACAGAATTATCGTATAGTATTGATATATTTTATTAATATTTTGCCATTATCCAAGCCAGTCAAGCTTTCGGATGAACGAATCGCAGAATAGGCACTGGGGGGAACACTACAGGTGTAAAGTTTATGATTTCGTATCCGGTTGGTATCAGATTGCTCTATGACACTGCCACGCACATCTGGCATCACTTCATATAATGAAGCGTCATTCACAAACTTTGGTTTTTCTTAAACAATGTAATTTTTTTTAAAGTAACGTGTTGAAACCACAGTAATAAAATGCTCACGGCATACGAATGACTCCTAATGCCGTAAGTAATGTCGACAGCAATCATACTACTTAGTTAAGCTGTTCACGTACTGCGCGTTCCAGCAAAACTTTTAGCGCAGCGTCGTCATCATCATCATCATCAGCCTATACTTATGTCCACTGCAGGACGAAGGCCTGTCCCTGCGATCTCCAATTACCCCTGTCTTGCGCTAGCTGATTCCAACTTGCGCCTGCGCGCAGCGTAATGCCAGCAAAAACTGTTCCGCCATCACCAAAGCCTGCAATAACAAAGCAAAGGCGAATGAAATGCCGGAGTTGTCATAAGAACAAGGCCAACGTGACGGTGTCAGGGGTTGAGCCTTTAGCAAACCTTCGAAAACGACTCCGAGTTGTCCACAGTTGTGCTTTGTTCCCAAAGCATTATAACATACGTCAAGAACAGATACAGGATTTAGGATGGGAAGCCCCGAAGAATGGAGGAACGATGGCTCGAGGAATTGGAGCGAAGCGCTAGACGCTGTTGTCATCAGAGTGGCTGTAAGCCATGAATGCGTGATTTTAACTTTACTGCTTGTTTTATTTTCTTCCGCTTTGTCGTCTTTTTTGCACCTTATGCCTTGAAATCGCCTCCAAAGTGCGCCGCAACTTTGCCCCAGCGTTAGCCTTCCTTTAAGCGCGTTAGCGCTAAAATCAAAATCCGAAAGGAAGTGTGTTTACTCCGGAACAGCACTGCAGAGTTTCTACGGCGCTTGCGCAATGTAAAGCCCGCATCAGCAGCTGCTGTACAGGAGGCGACGTGCTCGCTTTTGCTGCGAAACTTTCTGGTACTCCGACTTCATCGAATTGGGACTTCACAATAGTATTGCATTGCAGGCTGTTTGCAATGAGTTCGTTCAACTTCATATTTCCAGCGTTTAGCTCACGCGACGGTGGCATGTTCGAAGCTTTGCGAATGTTATTGTTCGGGTAGTTGTTTCTCTGCAAGGTTTTCCATTCCTCTCTAACTGAAACGTGTACATTTAGTTTTTTGTATTTTTTGTGGTTTCGTTTACCAAGCTCAAGAGATTCCGCTTGTTGGTTCGACGCAGAAGCGCTAAACAAAAGAAAGGTGTGTACCTATTTGACGCTATTGCTCTTATTGTCCCACCCTGAAAACCACGTGTATTGGGAGACCGAATCACCGGGCTAGGCTTAGCAGCAGTTTTGTTTCGGATCACTCGGTCGCATTGATCATGATTTCGAATTGCTTGTTTTTTTCTTGTATTCTGGCAGCTTCAAGCAGAAAAAGGAGTGGACGTATGGTGCTCGCATCATGGGCGAATTTGTGCACGAAATACAAGACCTATCTGCTTCATGCAGACGGAGGGGTTTTCCTTCCCTGCCAGGGTTCGTTTGTCCTTCCATCTTGTGGGGAATTTCTCGCCAACCGTCCCTCTTTTTTCCTCCCGGCGATTTTCTGCTCGCGTCTGCAGAGTTCACGCGTCGTTACACCTGCGATATGTGTGCAGCCTACTGCGATTACAATCTGTTTTCTGGGTAGTTCTCTGGGCATTTTGTAATGCAATGAGCTTTCCCCTTTCTGGTTTGTGTCTCTCTCAGTAGTCTGCCTTCGTCGGAGGGTTGTTTTCAAGAATGCTATCAGAACAATGCATCCAATTCTTGTCTTTACCGTATGAAAACGTTCCATATGCACTCCAATACAATTCCGTATAGTTTGCGTACGATTATTGTGACAATTTTACGAAATGTCTATGAAATTTATAAAGAATATAAAAAAATCGTACGGGAAGCATACACAAAGTATGTGGAATTTTTGCTCTGGCATACGAAACATCAGTGAGCTATTGAAGCGACAGAATCTTAGAGAAGAGACTGGTTTGACGGAAAGTAATTCGAGGTAGAATAGAGACGGACATGTCTTGATTACGAAAAATATTGGTGTATGATAAGGTGCCGTTCTCTTGTACGTTTCTATTAGGCATAGGGGATGGCATGTGGAAAGGGGACGTCGAAGAGAGGCTAGTGTTTTAATATACTCATCCAGCCCCTTCTTGAACACAAAGTTCCAAGGGCCAGAAGGGTTATCCGGCAGTCGTTGGACGATTTCATACGATGGATCCATTCCACGTACAGTCAACCACAAAAGTTTACGGAATACGGGATCTCAGAAAATGTTCAGCTCTCGAGGAGCCTGTACCAGTAGCCAATACGACATACTGCGTACGACAACATTGTTAGCATATTCTAGTCAAGGCCACACATGAAACACCAAGCTATGTTGTGAGGCAGTGGAGCTATTCAGCTTTTTTCTCAGATTTCATGGTCCGTAATATTTTATGGTTGACTCCGTTTTCGGGCGTAGTGGCGGTGGAAAAGTCGCCAAGACGTGTTCCACGCTCGTTAGCAATTAGCCCAACTTTCTACCTTAGCCCAGCGCGATTTCGGCTAACGCCTTTCCATATTTGATTGCCCTGCATCAGCAGGTTTGTCCGCCTCGTGCCATGGCGCACTGTGACATCCTGGTCTTTGAGTGTGTTGCAGGTCGCGCGTAGCTCCTCGTATCCTGTCTAACACGGCCGGAGTCAATGCTGCACTAGTTCGCAGATGGTGAAGTATAGACGTCACGTGCCATCCGAATTCGTGTGGGAAAGTGTAGGTTTGACTGCCGGGTCCGTAATAACAAAAGAAAAGTTCTTATGCTGCTAGACTTGTTGGAAAGATCCGGTACAAACCAATCGCGATGATGTACAGTGACAGTGACAAGAACTTCAATGGGTCCTGAGAAACTGTGGCCAGGGGGAGCCGAAGTCAAGTCGAAACCTCAGGTCAAGTCGGTGGCTCCGCCCACGATGGCACCGAGAGGCGAAATCCCGTTGCGATGTCGTGGGGCCCTCTGGACGGCCTGGATCTGGATGTGGTGGTGGTCGCTTCTGAGGAATTCCTCCCATTGTTCCTTTGTGGCAAGTATAGAGTTTTCTATGAATGGGTACAGCCAGAGCATATAATCAAAAGAGCACGAATCGACGCCGCATTTGGGGCATGACTGTGGGAAGTCGGGGTCTATCCTGCTAAGGGACCGTGAAGTGAGGTACGTGCGTGTTTGTAGAATTCTGAGCTTGCTAGCTTGTGGTTCGTTTCGTTTTGGGTGACGAGGAGAGAACCATCTCCTTTCCAAGTGGTAGTGTGAGACGATGTCGTGAAAGGTGCACAATGGGTCCTTCTGGATGCAAGCCTCGTTTCGAGGATGGCCGTTGACGGCTGCGCGGGTCGTGAAATCGCGCGCCAGCCGGTGAGTCTGTTCGTTGGGGTTGAAGCCGTGCGGTTCGACCGAGTCCTCCAGGTGAGCTGGTATAGTCTATAAACCTGCGCCGCCGAGTGGGCTTCTATAATTACGTCTATCGTGTTATGGAGCTCTAGCTTCAGTAGTCGTTCCGTGATCGTGGACTGGGGAAGTCCCAGCACGCGTTAGAGGCCCGTTCTTATAAGCGCGTCTAATTTGGTTTTCTCCGCCCTGCTCCATTTAAGGTAGGGGGGTTATATAGGTAATGTGGCTTAAGAAAAAGACCTGGAAAGTTTTGATAAGATTGTCCTCCTTTAGCCCGCTTCTTCGGTTGGAGACGCGGGCGACCATTCTGATGACGTTTCCAGCCTGACCAGAGAGCTTATTGAGAGCCGTCGCGTTGAAACCCTTGGCGTAGATGTGCAGACCTAGAATTTTTACCGAGTCTACCCTCGATATTGGCGGACCTTTTTTGGCTTTGATAACTATCGGGAGACTTTCCAGACGCTCGAGGTTTCTGACTCCGTTGCTAGATTGTCTGTACAGCAAGAGTTCCGATTTGGACGGGGAGAGATCAAGCCCCGAGCCGGAGAGGAACCCCTCGATGGTTTCTTGCGCGTTCTGTAATGAGTGTTTAATTGTCCCAGCGGAAAAATATTAGCACAAGTGACTAGCGGCCAGATACTCAAAATTACGACACTCGGCACATGTGACTGGTGGCCGGAGCAACAAAATCTACACGCTTTCTGACGGCCACCCCTGCTTTCAAAAATGAAATGTGCCGCTCCGGCCACCAGTCATTTGTGCTAATCTTTTTGCGCTGGGACTGTACATATCATTCATGCAAACGGTCGGCCAATGGGAAACAGTTACGCCAGAAGGCGCTCTGAATTGGGCCCCTGATGTTTTCTTCCTGTCTAGTTTTGCAAATAGGGTGCCTCCCCAGCAATACTGTGCTTCTCCCAATGGCTTCTCCCAATCTGCGCACAACCGTTATGCTTGACTTACGCCCGCCGATTCCATCCTCTGTTTGGAAGTTTCTTCTCGTCACTTCTAATTATACTCAACCGCCCTCTGTTGCGTCTCCCTTCCTTTGATACGCAAAGTGTAATGGATCGCTGATCGCGTGATCTCCGCTCGATAGGATCAGGCCAGCTCCATTTAAGGAGCTGGGAAGGCGAACGCATGGCGGAGAGCAAATGCGACTTCTTCCGTCGCACGAAAGGCCGTGGAGGGAGGGGAGGGAGGGAGGAGAGACGACGTTTAGCTGCGGCACCAAATGCGTATTTATATAAAAATGTTGCGAGGCGAGAAGTGGCAAAGACTTCCGACGCTGATCGACGAGTGTCCCGTTCTGATCTCGATGAAAACCTCCGAGCCGCCGCCAGAGGCACCAGCAACAGTCATCAACGCCACGCGCGTTCGGTGCGAACGCGGGCAAAACGCCGATGGCGTGGACACAGCGCGTTGCTGGTGCTGCTACATGTCCAAGTTTATACAGCTGATAAAACTACTATCCTTACTCCATATAGCTCTCTAATAATTGCTATCGCAATTGATGCTTCACTGTTCGGGTGAAACTGCGACATTTTTTTTAATGCTTCATGGAAGGTCCCCCAGACAGGCTTGAACTTTGGGAACTCCTCATGTAATATTTTTGTTTATAGCTCAATAAAACCGATATCTTAAATAATTTCTTGCTCTTAATTTATACTACAATATCAGCGACCCGAATTTTTTGTGTAATGACGATACTTGTTTACGGCCTAGAGTTCCTGAACGTTGGGACTATCATTTTCCGTCCCATCCCTTCTTCCACGGTCTTTAGGTTCCTCTTAAGCTTTCCAAGTTCAGGTATTATAGGTCAATACTGAAATAAAGCGCAAACCATGTATTTTGTTTTCGAGGATATCAATAAGCCGATATTCACGACTTGATAGGAACGCCAGGTTCACTTCAACCCATTTTGTTCGTGGTCTTATTATTTGTATTTCTTGAAGTCGTGGTTATTTCCTTCTCGGCTTAGACAAACGTAATATTTCAAAGCATCAAAAGGCTGAACAGCAAAACCTTTATTCTATTTTCATGTAATTGTACATTAGTTATCTGCGTACTAATTTTCGAGTCTACTCTTTTAGACTGGTTAATAAAGAAAACATCATCGAATGTTTTAGAACACGGTGAGACATTTTACTTCAAAATCAGGCATTTCTTTATACGAAATATTTGTAAGCATGTTTACACGAGACACATGTATGAATGTCATCATGCTATTAATCGAAAAAAAAGACGTCAAGAAACTGAAGAACTAAAGACCAATTAGTTTGTCGCCTGTAACGTGGAAAATGTTGTTGAAGTTGCATCAAATATAATAAGCTAACCAGATGACTTCAATCATCCCGGGCAATAGGCGTACTTTAGAAAGCGGTATTCAACAATGGATCACATCAAATTAATCAGGTTATTGAAAGCACTGCGGACTATAACCACCTACTATAATTAAAACTAATTTTTTTCTAATATTCTACAACCGGTAGTTCCCATACGGCCCATTTTCTTCAAGGACATGAGTTCTACCACCTGAAAAACTCCTTGAGAGACGCTAATCTTAGGTCTTCTCATTCTTATGCGGTAACGCAGCCATTCACAAATTTGTGGTTTGTTTATAACTAAGCTGCCTGTCTTTCATGTTGATGAATTTACTAAAGCGCTCAACTATTTCGTATTTTATAGAACACGTGATCCCGCCTCGCTGATATTGTGTTTTACTGTTTGAAAATACTCCCCACTGCTAAAAGTGGTTTCCAACGGCATGGTGTGGACAGTGTTGGGAGGTGTCAACAAGTGATGACAGTATCCAGAACGCTTTTGTGAATCGGAATTTATTTTATTTTTCAATTGCCACTGATAAAAAGCTAAATAGCGTCATTTCTTGAGCTGCTAAGAGAGAGGGAAGGTTGTATAAACAGACAAGGAAGTTAACGAGAGGCAGTTCTAGTTGGCTATCCTGCACGTGGGCGATAAGGTATGGTAATAAAAAAATGGCTGAGGTTTGGCTCTTGTAAACCTAGTTATCAAGATCGAAATGTCGGGTTGGCTTGGTTTTGCAAAGACTATGCGCACAGTGTTTCATTAATGCACGCTTCCGCGCTTGGTAAGCTTCTCTATAACCTGCTAATCCGGCCTCCCTTTTCTCCGGCCTCCCTCTGCAGCTAACTTCGCCTTTGCTTGAGATTTCGCAGCCTGCCGTCTAGCTCTATCTACTGGATGACTGCATTAAGCCTGTCGCTTGCGCTGAAGCGCACGCACAGACGGCCGAGCCGGTGCACCATTCATGGCGAGAGTGACCGACTAAGTACCGGCGAAGCAGCCGTTGTATCCTCGCCTATAGTCCCGTGGTACCGCAGCGGCGAGGCTCCGAGAGAGCGCAGATGCGACGCCTCTCCGCCGCGGATTACGTGGCGTGATGTCACGCTTGTGCACCGGCGGCTCAAGGTCATTGCGACGCGATGAATGACCTTGTGAGACGTGGCCTAGTGGAGCTTTCGCTCTAAAAGAGAAAGAAAGCCTAAGGACAGAGAAAGATAACAAGTACAAAGTGTACCACGTACACCATGGAGCGGTAAGGGGTGGCGTTCTTAATATCTATCATAAAGGCCTGTAGATCTCCAGAAGTTGAGTAGCGCAAATATATCCCCTTTGCTTCAGGTACCTTTGGTAGCACTGGCCTAGAAGATTTTTGTTCTAATAAACACCGATTGTCAAATCTATTATACCGAAGGGTACAGCAGTCACGACTGAGGCCCTCTAACACATCATATGAAAACAAACGCTGTTTCAAACATAATAAAAAAACATTCGGAGGGGACCACACCTGAGTCATTTAATTACTACGTTGCTCCTGCTCCATGCGTAACCAGTTTTTGATAAATTTTGGCCACATGAGCATTCAATGCATCCATGCTATTTTCACATATACCCGATCTCGCATGTATCAATTAGCGAAGTTTCTCTCTCTGAAAGGCTCTTTCTAGAGTAGCTCGATCATTACGAAGTAGTTACATGCTTCCATCGCTAAATTTAGGAGGCTTGAAACACATCTCTAAAGAAGCACTGCCAGGAACCATGGAACGAAGATCTAATCCTTGCAAAAAATGCGTTTTCGTACACCGTGATTACGCTGAGGAACGACGCACTGTTTACTTTACCAAGTAATTGATTTTCTTTATCTATTGAGCACGTGCGTCACACTGACGCTTTTCCGCGCACTGCATGCTACGTATTTAACCGCATGATCGAAGGTCTGATGGAAAGAAAAGCGCGGAAAAAGTGCGCATAAGAAGTGTGGAATTCGCCGATGATTGATGTCCAAAGCTAACAGTGCTCTGATACGTCTTCGTCATTGTTACCGCCACCCCGAACGCTTCACCAACAGGCTACATTGTCTTCAAAGGCAGCGGGCAGCCAGTGCGAATCAACCAGACAAACATGGTAGCCCGCATATCCTCCTGCTGAGCAACGAACCGTGCGAAGCGAATACCGTGACTAACAGCAGGCGGAGTCCATTAATCTTCATCCCAACCAGACGGCGAGATGTCTTTTCCTCCATGCTACTAAGCCACAGCTTGCACTTCCGTCAAAGGCCGCTTGAACGCTGCACGTAGACGCACCGTTCCTGAAGTTATGCTTATACCTAGGCAGCTTTCTACTTTTTCTCTCCATAGAAAGAGCTCGCGCAATAAAGTGAAACAAGTAATGTTTCTTGCTTGGTACAGAGAAGGAAGATAGCAGCACGTTGTTGGCAGCAGGTGGGTCTAGTTTCGCTGAAATTGCCGCAGTTGCTCCGCCCCAGCGCCGCCTTTCAGTAGAATTTAGGAAACCAAAAATGTACAGGTGCATCTTTGTTCAAAGCGCAGCGCAAGGCGCGCGAACAAAGGGACGCACACTGCAATGCAGGACCCAACGCAAGCCGTAGCCTTTGAGCACAGCCGCTGCTTTGAGCCATCCAACATTTACCAGACCCTTCGGCCTGTTTTTTGCAGTCTGGAACACCTGCTTCCAGTCGGAGGGCGCTAAGATTGACCTGGTACCTTGTCGCGTGGTACCTAGTAAGCAGACATTTGATACTTAATAAAAAGAAGCTGTGCGCTTTTCTTTATTTCTTGTGAATTTCCGAAGTCGGTCACTATATATGCTAATCTAATGTAAAGTAATTGCGCAGTTTAACTTTCCAAAGCAGCCCACATGCTGTGAGAGATGCCGTAAGGGTCCGAAAAACTTTTGAAAGCGCAAACAAGAGACAAGGCACAAAATGAAGGTCTTACACAGGACACGCGCTTGACCTGTCTTTCACCTTCCTTCTGTGCCTTGTCTCAATTGTTTGCGCTTTCAAAAGTTTATCAAGTATGCACCAACTATGCCAACAGAAAGTTCTAAGTAATGTAGTGCTTCGGATTAGTTTCGACCGTGTGTGCGTGGCGCTTTATTTTGCACACAAACATATTATATAGACAAGCGTTTTATTTCTCCTCAATCAATGTGCTGTAACAGGGACCGAAAATTGAACCCACGACCTTGTGTTTAGTAGCTGGTCGCGATAGCCACTTCGGCACCGCGTCTATTGCTCGCCAGGCCTGTAGCTACAACCACCACCATCAAATCCGGTGACCATCCGTGATTGAGTGTCGCCGTGCTCACACAGCTGGCCGTGTTCGCAGACGCTCCACGACTGAAAGCCCAAGTGGAAGGGACTTCTCGCTCTAGTCTGAAACAGACGATTCTGCAAATAGCTTATAAGCATAGATATCATAGACAAGGGACCCGAAGCAGTTTGTACTCAAGCCGCGAAGAGAGGTGAACTTTCTTGAGCTTTAGTTAACGGTCATACCAGCTGTTTCAGCCCATACGCAGCGTTCGCAGCTCAGCCTATTTACTGTATCCAAAAAGCTCAGTTACACGTTGCGGGAACGAGGACAGGCAAGTCACGCAACAATGTCAGCAGGAAGGTCGTTACAAGCGCTGGCAGTTCGACTAACGAACGAGGCGCCACAATGAACAGCTCAGCCACACGAGAGTTTGACGTGCAGCAGATTACTGTTGCGGTGAGAGATGCGTATTCTGCGAGTACCATGTAAGGTGCATAATACGGATTCTGTAAAAAAAATAAAGAAAAAAGTGTGATCGTCACTAAGTGTAGACATAACGTAAAGCGCGAGTATAGAAGGCAGCCGATGACGTTTATGTGCAGAGAGCAATGCACTTGCCTTTCAAAAAGCGCTTTTTGTTAATTCCACCTCATCCTAATGAGGGTAGTTAACACGTGTTTGGTAATGATATAGTAACGCGTGGTGTAGCTTTGCGCAACCTACTACAAAATGTTGCTCCCAGACTTAGTCGCCGTAATAGTTAATTCCAGTGGGTGCGTCATAAGCGGTCGTAAAAGACTGCCAACTACTTCCACAATGGATTTACTTACCCATAAAAAGTGATGAATTGGTACACCCAACATGGTTGCACCCAACGCTTGCACCCAACATGGTTAAAGCTGACACCTTCGTCGCACAAAGTGCAAACTCTGTAATTCATGGCTTGCACCACTACAATCACAGGCGTCTGTGATGGCGCTCTCAAGCCATTTTTTTTCGAAAGTTTTCCCTGCGTCTTGAAACGTTTGGTGCGTGCAAGTGGTATATACATGAACAGCTGGATATGTATGATGACATCTAACAAGAATCTATGTGGCGGAGCATGGATCCACAGATGGGCATGTGGGTGGCTCGGGTGTAGCCCCACTGTTGACTGGTGGTGTCGTCGTGATGAGTACAGTCCGGGACAATGCCACAACAGTTGCGGTAGACCTGCGGTGGCAGCTGGGCGAGGGCAGTAGTGACAGGTCGCGCCAAAGGCAGGCCTGCGGTCGGGAGCCCGTTGACAGGTTGCAACTGGCGTCAATGCAGCACCCCTGCGTATCCTTAACGCAACCTCCTTGCGGCGTGAGAGACCGGGTGGAATGTTTGATTCACACGGATTTGTCAATTCTTGTGTGGAGCGTCGAAGGACTTCCTTCTTTGATAACCATGTGAGCGCAAGGTGCTCACAAGCTCGTGACTCGAAGCACGGGCTTAAGCGCGATGCCAGCATTTGCTTTGGTAGCTTGAAAAACGTTGATGTTAGAGCGATTAGTCGTAGGTGCTTGATGTCCTGAGGTCTGCCAGGCTTGGAAAGGCCAATAATCTTTGCGTAGGTTCGTGTATGTGGCAATGAACCAGTATTCCCGGTGTCTGGAACTAGGTCCAGAGTGCAGAGTATTGCGTCGCTCATAGTACACTGCACAAACTCGTGTCAATAAACCTAATAGAAATAGTTCAATGGCGATTTAGCGGTAAATTCGGTATACATACATACATACATACATACATACATACATACACACGCATACATACATACATACATGCATACATACATACATACACATACATACATACACACGCATACATACATACACATACATACATACATACAGACATACATACATACATACACACGCATACATACATACATACATACATACATACATACATACACATACATACATACATACATACACATACATACATACACACGCATACATACATACACACGCATACATACATATATACATACACACGCATACATACATACACATACATACATACATACATACATACATACATACACATACATACATACATACACACGCATACATACATACACATACATACATACATACATACATACATACATACATACATACATACATACACATACATACATACACACGCATACATACATACATACACATACATACATACATACACATACATACATACATACATACACATACATACATGCATACATACATACATACATACATACATACATACATACATACATACATACATACATACATACATACATACATACATACATACATACATACATGTTCTTCTATGCTGTCCCATCCCCTCTCTACCTCTACCATGTGGCCAGCCTCCTACACTTGACACACCTGTTCTTTTTTCCATTGTGACACTCCTTATGTTACCCCATTGAAATTTTTTTCTTCGGTTTCATTTGGCATTTGTTGAGGAGCAGAATAAATTCATGTATACTAATTTCAAGTGCGACTGCAGTCACTGCAGAGCCGCTCGTAAGTCGGTAACACTTCAAAATAAATTAGGAGTGCGCAAGACTAGGCATGGCCGTCACTGTATCCGGCTCAGCATGACCTAAAATCCCGCTAGAGGAGGACCGAGTCTTGGAAGGGCCTTCCGTACTGCCAAAAGCCCGACTGCTACTTGTTTGCAACGATCGGAAACTGTGATGAAGCACTGTTCTCCCTTTCGGTGTTCTAAATGTTTTACCCAGTATGTGTAGCACGAGATCTACTTATAATGTGGGTAAAAGCATTCTCATTTTACCGTACAGGAGTCGTTTTCAATTACGCGGTCAGTAACTACAGCTAACGCTTTTTCTGTACACAGTACGCATATTTTCATGTTACAGAAACCCTGTACGCGCAAGCTTAAATAGCTGGAAATTATTAAAACGGTTTTGACAGAGATGGACTGGTTAAACTTGTGGGTGTATTATAAATGCTTGAAATTTAGTCAAGTCAGCTCTTCCAAAATGTTTTTCAATCATACGAGCAGATAGTGTATACATACCTAGAATACACTCAAATTCCGTTCGCTTTTGAGACCAACATCTCGTGACTGCATTTCTTGAAGTGCCGTTAACATAAAAAGGAAAGCGAATGATTTTATCGGGCAAGTGAAAGTTTCATAACGAAAACGTCACAACTGATTTGCGACAGGTTTCTTCTCGATATGTAGTAGTTAAAGTTAGAGCCTTTATGTTAAAGCATACGTATCTCGTGTCAAGCAGTCAGCCAAGCACAAGTCTGAGCTGCCTTAATTACAGCCGGTTTCCAACTGCCAACATGCATCTTGTAATCTCGAGTGTAGCTTTCCGTCAGAACAGTGGCCAGGTTTGCCCGGACTCCACATGGCGTTGCGGGTAAGGTAGTATGTCGGCATAGAAATGTAGCGTCCAGAAGGGCGCGCGAAATTAATTACTCCTGACTCCGGGCTGCGTCATCCCGTCCTCTCGTACGTTTATTAATATGCTACAGAGTAGCGCAACTAAAATAAATCGCAATTACCCGAGACCACTGACGCTTAATCGCCACCTTACGGCAATCCGTGCTTCTCGTCAGCCGACTACGTCTGTCCTGACACGTGTTCGTCACACCTAAGGAAAATCGCCAACGTTCTAGCTCCCCCCATATTATCATATGTGATACCATTTAGCCTGTCTGTAAAGTTATAACCATTTAAGAAATAAGCGAGTGACCGGAGCCATGGACGGCAGATGAGGACGATGATATTTATTGGCATCGCCTTTGAAACGGGGTGGAGATAAAACGTCACCTAGCCTGCTTGATTTATTCAAGTTTTACTACATTTATCGACAGCTGGCCTATCTGGTATCAACTTTAACTTTCATATTTAAAAGCTATATCACCATATTGTACCATTACCTATTCATGTCATGACTACGGTTCTATCAATCTCTTCCCTCCTTTTTTTCCACCAGTGCTCTAATCGTCTCTTACTTATCTCGACAGCTGCCCAGTTAATCCTGCCATCTTCTCTCGTCATCATCGCCCATCATGCGCCTCTTTCTTTCCCTCTACCCCCTCCCCCAGCGCAGAGTTGCCGGCTAGAGGAATGTAATGTTTCGAATTATTAAATATTTTCTTCTTTGAACCCCAAAGCTTCTGTAAGGTGAACACCGCCAACTGATCTCGTTCGCTAAATACATGTATATTGGCATTCCATTACATTTTGCAGAGTCGTTACCGATCTCTTTATTTACCTATTTATTTACTCTTTAATTATTTACTTTTAGCACAGACTTAGCCTCATTCTGTGGCACATATTTGCTCGGTATGTTTTTCCTGAGGCAGCCAGCTAGGGTCTCAAACCAAGACACTGCACTTTTCGTTATCATACAGAATTTCCCTCCCGATTTCTTTCTGGCCATTTATTTAAATCTCTCTATTCTTTTTGGCTTCCATCCAGCCATGTCTATTTATCTCGATTTCCTTTTAACAGCGAAGCTGTTCTATAGCTAACCGTAAAAAGTGGTTCCTGCTGTGGCAAAACCTCGCCGAGCTATGACGTCACTGCAATTGCCTAGCAACCACCTCGCGGAGCGGCGTGTGCCTCACGTCCTCTCCGTGCCGTGCACGTGTTACCTTGACATGGGACGTTAAGGAGAGATAAGGAAAGCATGCGCGCGGCGCGCGCAATGCTCGGGAGAGGGAAAGAGAAAATGAGAGCGAGATAGAGAGAGAAACAAATTGTAGCAGCACCAACGAGGCAACGCGCATAGCTGCTGCCGACGCCGCCCGCGTTGCCTAGTAGCGCATGCGCCGAAGCAGTAGCGATGACGTCACCTCGCATTGCCTACGCAGGTTCGCGCTCGCTTCGCCCAGCACAGGCACGGCTCCTTCCTACCTGCCTGCGTTTGTGGCATGCCAGGAACGCTGTCGCTCGTAGGCGCCTACGTGTCCAGCGCTAGTCACGCGAAATGTCGCGAAAGGGAAGGTACCTCCGAAAATGATTGCTCGAGAATACCTTCCCTAAATGCGCAGTTAAGTTAAACAAACTGCGTAATTATATAAAAGCGCTACCACCTTCTCGCCTCACAACGTTTTACGCATTTGGAGCCGCAGCTAAACGTCGCCTCCCCTCCCTCCCTCCCGTCCCCCCACGGCCTTTCGCGCGACGAAAGAAGTCGCGTTTTCTGTAAAGGAGGAAAGAGAGGCTTAATTGTGCAAGCCTTCAGGGAGCACGGAAACGTTGTGAGGCGAGAAGGTGGTAAAGGATAAAGACAAAAAAAAGAGAATGTGATGAAAACTTCCGACGCTGCTCGAGGAGTGTCCCGTTCTGATCTCGTCGAAAACCTCCGAACCGCCGCCAGAGGTACCTGCAACAGTCACCAACTCCGCGCGCGTTCGGTGCGAACGCGGGCAGAACGCCGACGGCATCGACAACAGTTCTGCGCGTTGCTGGTGCTGCTGCATGTCCAACTTTATACAGCTGATAAAGCTACTATCTTTACTCCGTAAAGCTCTCTACTAATTTGTTATCGCAATTGATGCTTCGCCTTTCGGGCGAAACTGCGACATTTTTTCACGCCGACAAGGGTCACTGTAGAAGCAGAACAAGGTAGGTTTACCGCTGGTCAATAAAACTCTTTGAAGCTGACTTGGAGCACTGGATATGTACCACTTGTTCTGTGGTGGCCTTGAGGAAGGAAGGAATAAACATTTATTGATGATAAGTATGCGAATGAAGGGGTTCTCGGTTAGAGGTTAGAGGTTCGCAGTTATATTCAGCTATATCTAAAGGTTTTATATATAATGACCACTTTTAAGATTTGCTATCGTAAACATTTTCAAGAAAGGTATTCGAGCTTCACTTACGCAACCACGAAATTTAGACATTGCCCTTGGGGCCAGTTATCGAAGTTCACCGCAATGCACCAGCGTAACTCAATGGGCAGCATTTTTTAAAGCATTTGAAAACGCCACCCGAAATTCAACAACTTTCAGTTAAGAGGGTATGCCCATCTGATAGCATGCGTATTTACCGCAATAATTCGTAGCTTTCCAGCTACGTTATAGCAACGCCCCTATTTTTAAACTAGATGCCTAGAACGTGAGCCGCCTACGCACTTCCTAAACCTGGCAAAGCCGTAAATCCGGACAACCTCCGCCCCATCTCTCTCACCTCTTGTGTGGGCAAGTTAATGGAGACGATGGTGCGGGACCGGTTGTCTACTTTCATTGACGACCATAACACATTTGCGGACACCATGTTCGGGTTTCGCCCCCACAGATCCGCACAGGATGTCCTCCTCCAACTTAATCGGGAAGTCCTAGACCCCATCGAATGCCCCCATAACGACAAGGTGGTTCTGGCCTTGGACCTTAAGGGAGCATTCGACAACGTCACTCATGAAATCATACTAATTCATCTCTCTCAAACCAACTGCGGGCGTAACGCTTTTCAGTACGTCTTACAATTTCTAACACAGAGACACGCATACTTGCACATACAGGACACCGAACATGGTCCATACACTCTAAAGTCCAGAGGTACACCACAGGGCGCTGTCCTCTCCCCCCTATTGTTCAATCTGGCCATGAAGAACTTGCCTGCCCAGCTGGAGGCTGTCCCGGGGGTGCAACACGCACTCTACGCGGACGACATCACCATCTGGGCTGCGCAAGGCTCTTTGGGAGACATGCAGGCCAACCTGCAGCAAGCGGCGACCATAGTGGACCGATATGCTCACGCTTGTGGCCTCCAATGTTCCCCCCAAAAGTCTGAATTCGTGCATCTCCGCCCCTCGCCCAAATGCACGTCCAAAATTGCTCTCTCTAGAGTATGGTCGAATCCCTGAACAACACGAAATTAGAGTCCTCGGACTTTTCATCAACCAACACCGCCGGTCCGACACAACACTAGGGAAGCTGCGGAAGGTGGGGGACCAGGTGGGCCGCATGGTCCGCCGGATTTCCAACAAGCGCGGGGGTCTCAGATGCAAAGATGCCTTGCGGCTGGCTAATGCATTTGTGACTAGTCGAATCTTGTATTCGACTCCATACCTTCATCTCCGCAAGCATGAGGAGGACGCCCTTGAGGTTATCCTCCGAAAGATGATTAAGCGGGCCCTTGATCTCCCTGTCAGCACCTCTAACCAGCGCCTTCTGGGCCTGGGGATGGTGAATACGTATCGGGAGCTCAAGGAAGCTCATCTTACCAACCAAATCACACGTCTTTCTCAGACACTGTCGGGTCGCCGCCTCCTTGCCCGACTACACCTCCAACCTCTCAGACAGATGGAAGAGCGCGTACGTACGCCACAAGAATGGCGCTATGCCCTGCACGTGCGCCCTCTTCCCCGGAACATGGCATGCACACACCATGATGGCAGACGCCTGGCTCGGGCGGAGGCCCTGGCGCGCCATTATGATTCCAAACCCGGCGTTTTCTACGTGGATACCACCGGCCAACACCATGGGGGATGGTTTACGGCCGCGGTGGTCCACGAAGGCAAAACAGTTAACGGCCTTAGCTTTCGTGCTAGAGACATAACATATGCGGAGGAAGTCGCCATCACGTTGGCTGTATCCGATTCTCACTCTCAAACCATCATTACCGACTCGCGAGGGGCCTGTCGGAACTACGAGCTGGGTCAGATACCATTCCTGGCCTATCGCGTCCTTCAATCTAGCTGCCGAACCGGGGACCCCGACCCCCGATACGTCGTTTGGGCTCCTGCTCACATGGGATTAGAGGGAAATGAGGCAGCGGATGCTGCCGCCCGCGCGCTTTCTCACCGGGCTCCTTATTTCTCTGACTCCGCCAATCAGGACTCCACCCCAAACCCAATCTACTCGTATACAGAAATTACAGCTTATTATCAATCCGGCCACGAACTCTACCCCCGCCCGTGTAGAGGCCTCAAAAAGGAGGAGGAGCGTTTCCTGCTCCGTCTCTTCACGAACACTATGCTGTGCCCGGCGGCTCTTAAACATTTCGATCTGGCCTTTACTGGAGCTTGCCCACACTGTGCGGAGAAGTCTTCGGACCTCTACCACATGGTGTGGGCTTGCCCATCCAACCCTGCCTTTTCCCCCTTACCCAACCCTACCCGGGAGGACTGGGAGGCTGCCCTTCTTGGCTGCTCAAACCTACGGGCCCAAAAGGCCCTGGTTAAGCGTGCCCAGGCGGCGGCTACTGCCACTGGGGTCCCGTACTAGGGACTCCACCTAGTGTTTGTAAGGGGCGGCCTCTTCAGGGTCGTCCCGAGCATACCTCCTCGTACGTTTTGTCGTACAAATAAAAGTTTTTCACCACCACCACCCCCATGAAAGCGTGCGTCCTTCGCGCGCTTTCACTCGCACATGCAGCATACGGCCAATGAGAGTTTTTTTTTCTACATGTGGCCGCGGAGACTGAGCCCTTAACAGCTTCGCTGTAATACAATTTGGAATAGCTTTACGTTATAGCGCCCCTGACAGTCGGCGCAACTTTACGACTTGCTGGTCATTATGTGCTGCACAAGTACTGCATTTATTTAAACGAAAGAAACACGGATTCTGACATCTGCCGTCTTTAAACACCAAAGTCATTTGTACTCTGCCGAAAATCTGTTCGATCTGGGCACATCATAAAGGCAGTACAATATCGCAAAGCTTTCAGGTAGTATTAGTTGCAACAAAGAAAATACCGGAGATTGTGGGACGATCCCGAAAGCTTTGTAGCCTGAGAAAAAAATGCCAGACACTTGCACGTGACGTATGTGCGCAATGTCTCACAAAGCTTGTTCACTTTAACACGCGCGGTGTATGTGAACGATGATGGCCTAGTTAATACAGAAAAAAAGGTGGTAATCTGATGGTTAGAGCATTGGGATGCTCTGATC
Organism: Dermacentor silvarum; assembly: GCF_013339745.2. Taxonomy (NCBI): domain Eukaryota; kingdom Metazoa; phylum Arthropoda; class Arachnida; order Ixodida; family Ixodidae; genus Dermacentor; species Dermacentor silvarum. The sequence continues at coordinate 19,056 of NW_023605503.1, forward strand.
GAAGTCAGAGGTTCGATGCCACCATCGGCAATGCATGTATCTTTATCGAAGGGGTCTGAAACGAGGAGAGACACGAACCAACCTACCAATTTGTTCAAGGCAAAATGTGTGGCGTAGAACAAGGGCTGCGTCGCTATAAAGGAAAATTTTGTTTTGTGCCCCAGCAAGAACACAGGTCCCCTGGAAACGTTCGATGTTGTGATAAAATACTTTGTGATCAAGCAGATGCCGCAATTGAGGCGCAACTTTGTCCTCGAAGAAATTTACAGAACATTTATATTTGAAAGGACCATAAGCAGTGCAATTGCCAATGGAAAAGTCTTTCACAAACATCAGGACAGCTGCCTAGGTATTGAAAGCTGCAACTAAACTGCAGTCGTTAGTAACGCGGTTCGAAAAAGTGATTGCAGAGTACATGCTCTAGTAATTCACAAAACCCGGGGGAAACGGATTGGGGGCTCAAGGTGCGTTGCCTGCCTCGCCTGGGTGCCAGCAGCTTGTGAAGTTTACGCGTTTGCAACTGCGTTCAGCTACACTTACAACACGGAGCACAAGCTCCCAGAAAAACGAGCTCACCACAATAGACCTTCTGGCACGAACCACATAAGTTGGCCTTCCGCGGCAACCCGCATAAGGTGACTGCTACAACACCCAAGTTAAGAAATTAGGAAGTTTGGAAATTAGGAAATTGGAAATGGAAATAGAAAATGAAATTAGAAAATTTGGAGGCGCAAGTTGGGGAATCAGCTAGCGCAAGACAGGGGTAATTAGAGATCACAGGGAGAGGCCTTCGTCCTGCTGTGGACATAAATATGGGCTGATGATGATGATTATAGCATCCAACCACATCGGCAGTCGAGATTTCGACATGTTGCTGGGGTGTTATCAAGTAAGGTATTCCGAACTGTTTTTAGTTTATTTATTCGATAAGCTCTTCACGATTGGTCAAATATTTTTCGAGCTACCCCCGTTTCGACTGTGCGTCACGCGACGTCACGAAAGCCACGAAAATTCCTCATCTGATATGACGTGTGAACGCTGATTATGCATGATTTGACCAAACTAAACAAAAACTATTCGCAGTTTCGCCCGAAAGGCAAAGCATCCATTGCGATAGCCAATTTACTAGTAGAGAGCTATACGGAGTAAGGATAGTTTTTTTTATCGGCTGCATAAACATGGACACATTCGCTTACTAACTGAATTAACATGCATGGTGTCAGTGCGAACGAGCAAACATGAGTAGAACGCACTCTATGACCACAGACAACCGTTGTCAAAACACTGGTGTGAGCAAGCTCGGCTACAGCAGCGAGCGAAAGTTCGTGCGGTCTATCGCTTCAACGGAAACTTAGCGGCAACAGCAGAGCACATACAAAGGTAGGAGCCGTGTTGCAGATGGCTTCCAAGATACGGTGCGCGTGACCGCCCACCGTCGCGCAAAGTACAAGTAGGCAGTTGCTAGCCGAGCAGAAGCCGCACCCCCTCCCTCCCGCGCTGCCTTCCCCGCTTTCCTCCTTTCGCCTGCGAGATTCCAGTTTCCCTTGCACCCGGTCGCAAGATACGCATTTGGCGCAGCGGTTAAACGTCGCCTCCGCTCCATCCCTCCCTGCCATACCACACGGCCTTCCGCACGATGGAAGACATTTCGTTTGCTCTCCGCCGTGCGTTCGCTTTCACTCGCACATGCAGCATACGGCGCGCGGCGATGATTTTATCGCTCTTGGACTTTATACGGAATCTCACGGCGACTACTACGGCAGAAATGCCCTTGGATTGCCATATAATTAGTATCGCAATATTTATTTTTAATTCGAATCACCTTTTCTTGCCATTAGCCCTCTGCTATAGCCCATACTTTTACGGGCTGCGCCCACTTAGCCTTTCTGTCACGCGAGATCTCAAAATCGCGACAACTGACCATGTCAAAGTGACATGTACGCATGAAAGATGGATTCATATGTCGAACAAAATTTTACTCTTATCAGTATATCCGGAGATTGCTCCCGTTCCGAATGGAATAGCAGACGTCTGCCTACCCATCGCTCTGGCAATGGCTGCTTGCTAGAAGCTCCTGTGGAGATCGGATTTACTTGCGCATAAAAACATTTTTAGGAGGGGGGGGGGCAGTATAACGTTGTCAAGACCTTTCGTCACGCATGCGACATCACTCTGCCTACTCTCTGTTACTCAGGATCCATTTGGCGACATTTTTTAAGGTTTCGTTGTACTCCGCCGTGATTTTCGACCAGCCACCACAAGCCAAGCAAGGGGATACGGGCCAATCCTAGACGCCGGCACCACTCTCTTTATGCGTTTATCTACTTTCACGGCACTTGCTCAGTCCCACCAAATTCCTCTTTAATTCTGCGTGCCCCTCACCTCTTGCTAGCCAATTAGATAAGAAAGGTCTGTCAAAGTGTGAAATGTTGCTTTGAAATCACGCAAAGTTGACCTCCTATAAACGAGGATAGCATTTGATTGGGTGGTTCTAACAGCGCTGTCGGTCAACGCCTGATGCTTACGTCAGCGGTTACATAAATTTGACGTCAGGACACCGGAAAAAAAATAGATTGGGGATAGTTTTGCGCTAAGGGACCCGTGGTCTGGACCTGGCTCCTTCATGCTGCAACATGGATATCCTGGGTAACCCAGCACTTATCAGTATCATAACAGAATGCAAGAAGCTCATCTTCACGAACCCTCACCTGCTGCTGCTGAAGATGACATGCGTCCCCAACAACAGTGCTAGCACTGACAAGCTGAAGCACAGGAAGTTAAGGAATGGTTCCACCTAGCAGGGGCAAATTAAAATTAACAGTGGGGTCGACATTTTTTAAGTTTCAAAAAGCGGCGCTCATATTCCAAGTTGCGTCAGCGCAACATGACCTACCACGAGCAGCCCAACACAATATACTAGGACGAAACGGCGGCTCCTGGCGGTGACTGGATGTGCCGCAAGTTTGCGCTAACTTCATCTCACCTCACAGGGGAGAAGTTGTTGCACACAAAAAAATAAAAAAAGACAACTGACGTCCCCACCTATTATTGTCACTCACTATGAGCCTCATTTTAAGAGATGTATAAAACTTGGTACTACTGAAACTGTACACCATAATAGGCGTCACGTATTACACCGCTCCGTGATAGTTCAGCCTTAGCAAGCACTGCGCCTGAGTGTAACCGATGGAGGAGACCGTCTTTTTGCTGCGTCGGCACTTGATAATGGCTAAAAGGATTAACTGGGCAACACATCGCTCGCTAGCCAATTTCAAGATTTTGAGCTGCGGATCCAGAACAGTCTGATACTCCTTCAAACGTATATTATCAACTAAATTAGGGCAAACCATGAGCTGTCCTAAAAAAATTAGTATTCTATAGAGCGCGGCCTAATTATTTCATCTTGCATACCGTGAACATTGTCGGAATCCGAGTCCTCAATAGTCTCTAGGAGATGAGCTTGACGGCCATTTTCAGAGCGCTCCTTCATTTCAATGGGTCTTATCTTCAGGTTTGGTCCGACGACACCTTCCTGCACAAACAGTTCTTCATTAAAACCATGTTAAGTTGTCAGTGAGTACACATGTTGAACTAGTAAATAAACACTATGTATATAAGAAGTATGGAAAAACAAATGTGCGTTTTCAGTTATCAAGCTCGGAATAATTTGCCAGGATTGTTGAATTTGGCACCATGAGTCTATTAAATTATTTTTCTTGTAAATATGTTTGTGCTAATGCAATTAAGTTTATTTTGTGCATAGTATCACCTCTGAAAGAGTGCTCTTTCTTTATTTGACACTGTCGTCAGGAAAATTTTACGGTTCGCATATTTTGCTTATGCGTATAATCATATGTATATTCATATGTCTATATTGTATTACTGTGCTGCCTATTTCTTTTAGTGTATTTTTTTCTTATTCTTGCCTTGTAGAGTTACATTGTCCGGATCGCCATTTATTGGTGTGTTTATGTATTATTCTGATGTTCTATTCTCTTCCACGCTGCTTGTATTTTTTTCAGTGTTCTATTAAATATTTAAAAAAGTGTAAACGCCACTATAGAGGCTGTATTGAATATGGTATAGGCTTTGCATGCTTACGAGCGATGCTTTCATAAAGTATGGTTGACAGCAGACGGCTAAAAAGGTTATTTCAATTTTAAAGTATAGAAATGAAAGGTGGGCACACTTCTCCGGGCTCCTCGCGATAGCCATCATGAATACGTCATTGTGGTATGCTAAATAGTGCGACGTTCAAGACGGCGGCGGCGACACATTTTCAGAGCATCTGCACGTGCGTTTTCCGAAACACGGCCGGCAGACTCAAGTGCGCTTCTGTCACCTGGCCTCGTCAAGGCTTTGGTGGTTCACGTGACCTCCGTAACGTCGGGTACTCAGCATTTACGTCCTTCAAAGGTTATTCACCGCGATTGAAGGGAATATTGAAACGAGAGACTTCGCAGTAGAAATCGTGCGGTATTTCATTACTGAGGACGCAATCGTGCGTATACCGGTCGCTATCATGGCCCCTAGATTCTGGGTATTATACAAGAGTATAAAAATCGTCACGCCAGAATTTGGTATCTGTACTCCTTTAAGGGACCCGTCCCAGTCATTGACTAAGGGATCCTTGTCTGCATGTTATTATGCTACCTTGGATAAACACTGTGATTTTCAAATGGCCGTGTTGAAAGTTTAGCCAAGATTTTGAAGTACCCCTAGGTGGATTTCACGCCACGAGAAAAGCGAAAGACGCAAGAATGAAAAAAAAAACAAGAACACTATGATATACACAATGACGCTCATTTTCATCTACTTTATCTACATGAAACTTCCTTATATACTTGCTGTGTACCTGTTCCGTTGTACTTTTGTATTCCCGACTATTCTAGCAGTGATATTCGCAACCGCCTAATGCATCCTTCATTCCATTTATATGGTACGTATATTCAAATAGAACCTATTACGTATGTCCAATACAGGAAATATTCAAAGAGTAGCACATATCACACTATCATTGTTACTTAAAACTTGCTCCCATCTCGTAATTTATTAGACGCCTTTCTATAGCACATCCATTGCGAAGAGGCCACCTTACATGACTAGGTGAAAAAAAGCACGCGTTATTGCCTGGGTTAACCCAAGTTATTACCATACTTCATGTATTCTAGGCCGCCGGCTATACAAGTGGAAAATTGAAATTTAGCTGGATGCGATGTACTTATCGGTGGGAACTATACGTGGTTTTATTTCTTATGATTGGGGGCACGCTTGAAGATAACGAGGCCAGACTGCACCTGCGAACTTTCCCCGTACTTGATCATATAGCAAAATTAGTTCCGTAATGGTCCTCGCTGATAACAAGCAATATTTAGAGCTTATTCTGGGAGCTCTGGTAATTATGAAGGTACACTAAATATACATGGTAAGTAGTTAACCACCATGAGCATATGCAAGAGACTGAGCGGCGTAGTTGAAGCTCGTGTAGTCGACCAGTAAATGTTTTGTTCAACAACTATGTAATGATTGCAGAGGCGCTCAAACACCTAACTTCTGTCAAAGTTCGTCCCTCCAATCTTTACAGCGGGTGAGGATTATCGAATAAAAGCTAGTTCTTCTAATCCGAAATCAGCCCCTGCGAACTATAGTCCGGAAAATACGGTAATTTATCTTGTACCAATATGCCCTCCACTACCGAGATCACTAGCAGTGTACTGATTTGTGGCAAGAGCCCTGAAGCCCACGTTAATCTCAGTGCTGTTGCAACGGATTTGGAAAGGGCTCCGGCGACTACATTGGTAGAGCTGGAGATATGGCGGATTTATGTCGTGAATTTGCATCTACACGTCATCTGGGGTGGCGTTGTCTGTGTAGGTGCCTCCGTCAGGTTTCAGGAAACAGACGCCAGGAGCTTTTGACTGATGAGGACGCAGAAGTTAGCTCCTTCGAGCAAGTGACAGAAATGACAAACCGCTAGGTAGGCAGATGAACGTGTGCGGCTCGTTGCCATAGCTGGTTTTTGCCTATTTTTGTTGTGTCCCCTCACGTAATTTTTTAGTTATCCTCTATGGTGTCTTCACGCTCCGTTTTTATTGCGAAAGCAGTTATACGGACACTCGAGGCACATTTCCGCCGTCGGGGGCGCCACCGTAAAGCTGTCCCACATCGAATTGCGCATGCGCGGCACGTGCACCGTCTATTCGACGATCTTCAGATATGCGGAGTGCTTTTGGCTGGAAAAGCGATGAAGCGAAATCGACACACGGTCAATGGTCCGCTGAATCGGCTCACTGACGAATTCAGGACAGCGTCATGCCTTCCGCTGCTGGCACAAGCGTTGCAGTATTCCTGCAGAATTTCTGCGTGTATGCACTGTCATGAGCGGAACGGAAACTAAACGTTATGCTAACAATATGTAATATTAACGCGAAGCTTTCTTTGACTATCATTCCATGATTTCGCCTAGTGCAGTCGCGCATCGGTTTCTCAGCGAGTATATTCGCCTTAACTTCAAAAAGATGGAGGGGGGGGGGGGGGTGCGGCCGGCGGTGGGACTTCACTCTGGCGCCGCCGCCTATGGCAGTTTTCTGAGAAATGCTGTGCCGCCATGGGAATGGCGGTATATTGTTTTGCGAGGCTTGTGTTGGCTGGTGTTGTACGAAGCTTCGTCTAAACTGCGGATATAGATGCACAAATGTTGCGTGGTTCAAATGAAATCTTCATCTAGGATTTCATTTGCCCATATTACATCTCTCAATGAAGTTTACTAACCTACAACGCAGAATAAAGCGAAGAAAAGCAAGAACAGACGAAAAACTGTTCCAAAGCGAGAGCGGACCTTGTCGTCTGTCATCCAACTTTAGCGCGCCCCGCTGACACTTTTTACCTTTCATATAATTGTACATCCCATCGCAAGTCCTCATAATTGAATAAAACATGCTGTTGTGTAATAATAAAGCTTAAACAGCTCTTAACGTGCTCTTTTTGTAGCAAATGAATAATGTGACAGACGAAACGGTACTAGCCAGGCGCGTCTTCAAGGCGTCCTGGCTCTCCGAGGACGATGCCAATCCGGAGTCACCATATACCGGAATTCCCGTGCATACAACAGCGCAGCAGCGCCGGATTTCCCTCTAGGTGATATAGTGAGAAAGTCCATGCGCGTCGGTTGCATTTCCTGTGCCACCGATATGTGACGCGTGTAATGCCGCAGGGGACACTCTTCAACACACCAGCATTGTGATACTGGCATGTTGTTAGGGGGCTGTTGCTTCTACCCAGCAGCAGTTGGCTTGTGCGTGCTGCTCCGCGCGAGCATGTGGCACCCGCATATAGCCATAAATTCGACCAACAAGTTTAAGCGCAGTACTAAACCATGCTTTCGCTGTCAATGCTTCGTCCCATGGGTGAAACTGGCGGATTGTTGTATAAGAAACTCATCAAGAACTCGTGCATACCTCCGTGTACCACGCTACTACGTTTAAGTTCACCTTTCAGTATCCCCATCAGCTGTTACATTTCTCGCTGGCTGCATCGGCGGCGACGTTCTCACTAAACGTCAAATTTGCTGGCTATTATTTACCAGAATCACGTCTTGTAATTTTGCACAGAAAAATACATCTGGAAATTGTTTCCCCTTTTGCACGTTACCTAAAAAAAATCTCAATAGTCCTCCCCAGTATTTTAATAACCACGCGTGGACAAAGTTATGTAGATCACCATAAATAATTGTTGTGTTCATACCACTTGTAAAGTGTTTCCATCTTCCGAAAGTACGACTGCCGCGTAGCGTCTTTTATCGTGGTACAAGCCTCGCTGGAGCGTTTCAATGTTGAACTGGAAAAAAAAAAGGATGGTAATTGTTACGCAATGTAAAGCGCCGATGAATAAGTGCCAAGAGTATTTGCTACATCATTTCAGAAGAGGTGTATTTATTACGCACATTATTTCGAAAATGCAAAGCCCCTCTGCCTCGCGAATGCTTACGTTCGTATTGTTGTAATACTACGTTTCCTTTCGGAACCTTTCAACTGCGGAACTGTGCTACTTTTTCTTTGAACATATTAAATTGCAAGTTAGGTGCGGCGTATAAATTAGCATGTGCTCTCTAATACTATCCGAATGCTTATATAGTCATTATTGGCGTCGAGATTACGTGTGCTGCACGACTTGGCTTTCATTTGTGACAGTGCAGTTCGTCAATTACATCGCAGTTCTTGATCGATGCATTTTTCATTTTCGCTGTTCCTTTACTAAGTGAATGCGCGCTTTCCCTATTCCCTGCCTCAGCACGTTTCCGCAAGGGCGCCACACTACAAATTACAAAAAAAAAATGCTCGAGCTGAAACATGCAGAGAAGCGCAACAATTTTATCTCTTTACAGTTCGCTCAACCCTTTCGTAAATATGCGTGACGTATTTTCACATGGCATTCAGGTCTGTTTACATCTCCACCACTTTGAAGAAACATTGCGTCGGACAGTACGTCGCGGGGAAATAAAAGCATTCACTAAAATGATCGAGCGTGGAGACAGCCCTTCGCAACGAATTCCCACAGATACCTGAGACCTGTGGCAGCAGTTTCATCAAGTTGAGGTATTCCTAAGTTTACTAAACATATCTAACCAAGAAAATGCCATCTCGTTGCTTTTTTAATTTTTAATACAATTTTGGATGCAAGCACGTTTTAGCAGTTCTAAACACCATTCTTTCATAAGTTTGTGACACAGCTGCTTCCGAAGCATAGATTGCCGCCTTACAACACATATCACTGAGATATAAGCGAGCAATCGCTTTTCACTTTATAGGCACATCACGCACCGTAAGCAACGATGAGTACCAGAATGAATGAATGAATGCATAAATAAATGAAAAACTTTATTTCGAGAGTACTGCATAACGCTTTGAATGATGTTTTGATACACACGAACACATTTCCATAAATTATACTCTTTCGACGAGCCTTTCCATATGTACCCACGTAAAACGTTTCAGATCAAATACATACTGAGTGACTAAAGCATGCAAAATATGGTATATCTCAGTCGTTATTTAATGTCCATCGAATATTCGATTGACTTTCCAGGGTCTTACATTTTTTGCTAAAGGCCATCAAGAAGCAGAGATGAAATAACAAATCATTTTCTGTCCCTCAGGAACATAGCTAGCCTTCAATGAATATCCGAGATGCTGTACTGCCTAAGCCTTTGAATTCTATAGGTCTCAAGCTGACAGGCATTATTTCCTCATTGCTGACTTGACGCAAAAAAGCACCTCCATAGTATGATATCAGCACGCGATTAAGTTGACCGGCTCGGGAATATGCATATATATATATATATATATATATATTTATTATATTTTTTACTCACGTATCTGTGTTGTGCAATGCCTTGTCGATACGTTCTGAGAAAAAAATTTTCATGCAGGATCGAGGACGGCTCCAAATTCAAGGTGATGTCGTCGGTGACTTTGAGAGCTCTGGTGCCTTCATCTCGCCCGTCGAACACTTCGGGATAAACAATGGCCTGGTATTTAGGCACTGAAAAACGGTAAAACAAATATGGCTGTGATTCCCAATCGGTTTCGCAGTGTTCCCTAATTACTCCTCTAGTTTCTTCATGATGCACTAATACAAACGAGAACATAGTGTCGTCAGGAATTTGCGAAAGATATAAAAGTTATGTAATTTTAAAAATTATGAAAGGTTATTGATGATACTGAATGTCACTGATGAAAGTAACTTCCAATGTATGTGTCTTAATGTCAACATGAAAAAGAAGCTGAAACATCTAAGTAACTTGAAAGTATAAAAAAGATGGAAAATTCCTAAAGGCCCGATGACAGCCTACATCCCGTTATAACAGTCCGTGAAAAAAGAAAACACAGTACAAGAGATGCTTTGGGACAATTGCGCCTTATAGAATTTCAAAAATTGAAAATTAAAGCAAATGCTTAAGTTTTCCTGCCGAGTTACATTATCGGCGTGCTTGCGGATTGGTGTCTGTTAACCTATCGGGCGGTCAGTTTAATTTGAATTTTAATTGAATAGGTTATTTTTGTCAGTTTGCCGTTGTGTTTAATCTGATTCACATCGCTAAAAAATCTGCTGGCGCGGAGTGAGCTTACTGCTTTCGTGCGGCTTTGGGGAATATTGGGTTCTGGGCTGTTCCATTACGCCTATTTCGCATATTGACCAGGCGAAATAACCGCGTTTTCCATGTTTCTCTAGCGCTGTAACATTATGTCCCCTTCTTTACGTATGCACATGCGCTTTTTCAGACCACACACATTGACGTGCTCAAGATTGTGGTGGACTTAATGTGTGTGCGTCGGTGTTTTTTTTTTTTTTTTTTAGAATGGAATATGTGAAATGCGTTAGACAGCTTCACCACTATTCTTTCTGTAAGAAGCTCGCGAGTGTAATAGTTCGCGCGGTTTCACTGTCTCGTAGAGATGAAGCTGTGGCAACTGGGCAACATCTTAGAGAAAGCTATGCGTAACTTTTATCCGAGCGTTGCTTGTCTTTTTTTCTTCGAAATTTGTGCTTGATACCTAGTAACAATTCTCCTTCAATTGATAAACTCCATGAAGCGAAAGATATGCGCAACTTTAGTTTGCCCATAGTAACAAAGGAGCTTACGTCCGACATGTAATGAATGGAAATGTCTTAGGATAACATTTTCACCTCACCCAGAACGGCAGAGAGATAGATTGCACTTCGATGAAAGCATTTCAGAAACTTGCACATTTAAACCGCACGCTAATATACCTCACGAAGAAATGTAAATAATCCGGCGCACAAATCCCTAATCAGGCTAACACCATACAATACGTCTAAGTTGTCGGATTTTTACACACTTCCCTGCGGCGTCGAAAATATTGCATTGCAAAATGAAGCAACCTTTTCCCTTAAGTACACGCCTGTGACATCCATGCCGACGCTGCCACAAAGTAGCATGTGCCAGTACCTAGCACAGCGAAGTATAGTGAATGGGCCGCCGGTTATCGCGGCGTCCATTTCATTGGTAGATCGCCACGTTTACAGCACCAGTCACACTTCATACACGCCGCCACCGCACCACCTGTTGTAGAATTCAAACGCACGGTACACCGGTGCAGGCAAACGCTGAGCAACGCGTCATTCGGCAACCGGGCTCTTTTTTTTCTGCGCCCGCCGCGCCATCTAGTCTCTAGTCATCTAGTCCATCAGTGGCCTCCAAATCGAGAAGCGTGGTGCCGCCGTTCCCTGCGACTACTCAGAATTTTTTTCCATCGCCTGCCGCACACTCAGTGACACGTACTAGGTAAACCAGGTCGGCAAGAGGTTCTTTGAAGAGTGGCACATTCCTAGTGCATTTGTGGCACACCCTGTTCATGCGCCGGTTCGCTGTCCTTGAGGAACCTTTGTGATGTTGGCTCAACCACCTTCAGAATCGAACTAATTTAAGGAATATTTTTTTTCGTTACTGAAGAGCAGCACATTACCACTGAAAGATACCTAGTTAACCAAGTTGGCATCGAAGACGTTCATTGGAAAGCGGCGCGCACCTACCGGAATATAACCAGTGCCCCAAGATAGCATCGAAGAGGTTCATGGAAGACCATCAGAGACCAAGTACAAACATATATACGCAATGCTACAAGTAGGTGTTAAAGAGTTCCTTCTAACACTGGTGGCCTACCCAGTCCCGCATCTGCAGTGACCTAAGACGGCGTGAAAGAGCTTCGTTGAGGCGAGGCACGTACGTATACATTGGAACATACTCAGTGACCAAAGTGGATCCGATGGTTGCTTTCTGCCCTGTTAGCTCAGCGGAGCAGCCAGATGCCCTAACCATTCGACCATACACTACCCAGTGACCCTGTAGGCGGATAAACGGTTAGTTAGTCAGTTAGTTAGTTACTTAGTAAGTTAGGACAGAAGACAGACAGACAGACAGACAGACAGACAGACAGACAGACAGACAGACAGACCAGAGACAGACAGACAGACAGACAGACAGACAGACAGACGACAGACAGACAGACAGACAGACAGACAGACAGACAGACAGACAGACAGACAGACAGACAGACAGACAGACAGACAGACAGACAGACAGACAGACAGACAGACAGACAGACAGACAGACAGACAGACAGACAGACAGACAGACAGACAGACAGACAGACAGACAGACAGACAGACAGACAGACAGACAGACAGACAGACAGACAGACAGACAGACAGACAGACAGACAGACAGACAGACAGACAGACAGACAGACAGACAGACAGACAGACAGACAGACAGACAGACAGACAGACAGACAGACAGACAGACAGACAGACAGACAGACAGACAGACAGACAGACAGACAGACAGACAGACAGACAGACAGACAGACAGACAGACAGACAGACAGACAGACAGACAGACAGACAGACAGACAGACAGACAGACAGACAGACAGACAGACAGACAGACAGACAGACAGACAGACAGACAGACAGACAGACAGACAGACAGACAGACAGACATCTTAGTAAAGTACTTAGTAAGGGACGATAGATGGATAGATAGATAGATAGATAGATAGATAGATAGATAGATAGATAGATAGATAGATAGATAGATAGATAGATAGATCGATAGATAGATAGATAGATAGATAGAGTAGATAGATAGATAGATAGATAGATAGATAGATAGATAGATAGATAGATAGATAGATCCCGGAAAGTGCATGAAGTAACCGAAGAATGCTAACGCAATAATACGACGATGTTGAATTTCTGTCGCAGTTGCACTTTTCGCTAGCCAAATGTGCGAGAAGCCGTGGGTCCTTCGACAGAGCTGTGTGTCAGTACTATATATGGCATGGACGCTGTACTGACTTTGATGCTTCCGCAAGAAAACAGCACAATAAATGAGCAGCTCATGGGCGTTGTATTCCCTTAACCATATTCTCTTGAACATATACAGGGTGTCGCAGCTATTACGCACCAAGATTTAAAAATATGCAAACGCCACGTAGCTGGACAGACCCAAGGTAATGTATTTTGTGCCGTCGCTTGAAGGTACACAGATTAAATTTTGCATTATATTTGATATCAAAATATGTGATAGGAGGCAATAATATTTGATACCGACAACGTTATTTTCTGTGTGATGAAGGAAAAAAATAAATATGGGGTTTTACGTGCCAAAACCACGATCTGATTATGAGGCACGCCGTAGTGGGGGACTCCGGAAATTTTGACCACCTGGGGTTCTTTAACGTGCACCTAAATCTAAGTACACGGGTGTTTTCGCATTTCGCCGCCATCGAAATGCGGCCGCCGTGGCCTGGATTCGATCCCACGACCTCGTGCTTAGCAGCCCAACACCATAACCACTAAGCAGCCACGGCAGGTTGTGTAATGAAGGAGTAAGCTTAAGGGGCCGGGAGAAAGGTGCATCTACCATGTGTGTGTGTGTGTGTGTGCGGCATGTAAACAACAATTGAAACTGCATCTGTCAGTAGGCATGGCGAATTATTGGCTATCCACCATTTACCGGCGTTGAATAGTGGTAGGTTACGGGGTGTAGGTAAGAGGTTCAAATTCTGGCAGTGCTGCTTTCTTTTTTCGTATCGCACTAAACTGCTCTCCCTCGCTTCTTTTATATAACAATGCATATGCGGTCGCCAAGCACTGCGTTTCCTTTTTCTTTCTTTTTCTTTTTTTTGCCCTAGAGCATATTTTTGCGCCAGTATACTCAATGTCTGCCGATATGCCGCGCCAGCCCACATAATCTGGGACACTGGGTCTCATTGGCACTGTGTTTTGCAATAGTGATCATAAGCTTATACTTATATCCATTATAGTATGACAGCCTCTCCCAGCGATCGCCGATTATCGTGGTCTTGCGCTATCTGATTCCAACTTCTGCCTACAAATTTCCCGACTTCATCCCAGAGCCTAATTCTCTGCGATCTTCGACTGCGCTTGCCTTTCCTTGGCACTCATTCTGCAACTCTCCCTGTTATCTGTCCAGCGCATTACATGGTCAGCCGAACTCCATTTCAATCGACCAATCAACCGACCTTTATTAGCGATAGAAAAGAAGTGATGCCAGGGAAATAAGCAGAGGACATCCCAAGGTTACAAACCCCAGCCGAGACATCCTACGTTGACACGAGAAAAAAATATAGCGAATGTAGAAAAACGAAACAGGATTCAATATGGAAACATAACAAAACACAGAATCGAAAATTTTAGTGCTTAACTTCAAATTCATGGTGAAGTATACACAGGTAACAAATTTAACGAAGACAACAAAATAACCGTTTTATATTTGGCTCATACACGTATATGGGGATTATTTCTTTGTGTTCAATCAAGTGTGAGTGTATTCCATAATGAAATCGATGAAATAAGCAATGCTCATGTTTTCCCCAATTAGTATGTATCTTAGGCCGCAGAATGTTATTACGCACGAAAAGTTAGTTTTATTGGGATTAGACAGCATAAACGCCGGAAAGATGACAAATACTGTAAATATATAGACAGGAGACAGAATGCTTAGTTGGACCAAAATGGGATGAGTCGACTGTAGTAGCGTAGAGGAAGTGATAACGTGCAGTGCTTGCTTTTGCTGTTTCTTCAAAGGCCAAATATGAACATAATACCAGTTTCCCCAAGATGTAGTTTATTAACTTAGGTGTCTATGTATGAATGCATAATACAACGCAATAAGAGTGTATATGCCAAACACATTCTAGTTTTTAACAGCGCCGTATCTGAGGGCAGACCAAACTCTAACGCCTACCGACCATGTCTGCATCAGCCATTTTTCAGAGGATACGATATCGATGGCATATTGTCACGACGTCGAAAGCTCGAGGGACAAACGAAACGCACTTGTCGGCAGAGGCAGTAACAAGAACGGATGGTTTTAAAATAGCGCGCGCTAGTCACTGCTTCTTCTTCTTCTTCTTGCTATGTTTTTCATAAGTGCCGATGTGTCTTATGCCGTCGTCATCGCCGCGCTAGACACGTGGCAATATTACGCGGAGCGCTCGATAGAAGGATTCCCACCTTATTTCCAAACTGTCCAAAGAACCTCACACCGTCAAATAAACCTCGAAAGCCGCTGTGGAAGAGAGAACCTCCTGTGTGCCGCAGTAGTTTGTGCAAATTTTGCTGCATGTAAAAGATATATACTGGGTGGTTTACTATCATGCACCAAGATTGGAAAATATGTAAATGTCACCTTGCTGGACAGAACCAAGGTAATGTTGTCTGCCGTCGCTTGGAGATACTCAGATTATTTTTTATTCCGCTTAATTACATAATTATTTTCATAATTGATTAATCAACTCTTTTAATGCTATAATTGGATAAAAAGTATGAACAAGAGTATTGTACAGCAGCGTGGAAAACTCCCAATATAACTTTCTGTTGCTCAATACGTGATACATAAAAGTGTTTTCCGAGCGTGAACGAAACCAGCGAATACAGCAATACTGCCGCGCGACTGGTCGCTCGAGGCACTTTGCGTGTATTCGTGAGCTTCTTTCATGCTCAGAAAAACACTTCTACGTAGCGCGTATTGAGCAATACAAAGCTGTATCGGGAGTCTTTGATGTTGCTCTACAATTTTCTCATTGACACTTTTAATCTAATTATAATAATTGAGAAGTTGATCAATAAATAAGACTAATTATCTAATTAGGCGAAATGCAAAAAATAACCGAGTATCTCCAAGGTACGGCAACAACATTACTATGGTTCTGTCCAGCTACGTGA
Source organism: Dermacentor silvarum (assembly GCF_013339745.2). Taxonomy (NCBI): domain Eukaryota; kingdom Metazoa; phylum Arthropoda; class Arachnida; order Ixodida; family Ixodidae; genus Dermacentor; species Dermacentor silvarum. The sequence continues at coordinate 34,830 of NW_023605503.1, forward strand.
CATTTGCATATTTTGAAATATTTGTGCACCCTGTAAAATACTGCTGTTTTCTGTGCAGATGTGTGCCTGATTTTCAAATTTGTTCCATCCTGGCTACTGATTTTTTTTTACAATGCGCGTGCGGTGTATATTACACGCTTGCATGTTTTTATACACTTTTCCATTGTGGGAGTGTATGAGACCGCAAGCTTCTTGGATGGTTATCACCTATTAAAATTATCGAGCTGCTTCATGCACAAGTTTTTTCGTATTGTGTCTATGCAAAAAAAAAGGTCTATGGGATTATTATGTGGTGCGTGTAAGTGTATTTGTGGACAGGCTGTAGCATGCATTGTCAAACACGCTTACATTGGCACATTCTCATATGCAATTTAAGAAAAAAGAAAGTTACCTCTTCTTTTTTAGATCCTGCAAGAGTCACTCAGTCCTTAATGGACGAAAGCCCAATGAATAATATACACGGTCTATGTTGAGTGGAATTGGAATAAAAAAGGCATTTGCGCAGGTTTTCATCAGTAAACTGTGGCAGTGATGCTCTAATTCAAGATAGATGCCTGCCTTCGTCCCGCCTAATAAATTCCCATTTGAAAGAGTTTTTCCATAGCTGATGTGCATTCTCATCTTAAGTTCTAGCCATGAACAGCCACTTTGCTCTAGTGCATTGCATATCACAAGCTTGCGCCGTAATGCCCATTCAAATCTTTTCATAAAAGAAAGTGATATATTGGAAACTTCAAATGCGTGTCAAGTATAACTCCCAGAAAGAATATATATTCATTACAGAAATGACTTTGGAGTTGACATAAATGCAGAGAGTAGATTGCAATTTTTTGGAGGGGGGGAGGGTGAATAGGAAAGCAAGAAGCTAGTTTTGGAGGCATTAATGGTTGCACCACCCTTCGGAAGTCGTAGAGTTAGTTTGCAGGTCACAAATGAAGTCGCCCAATCAGAAGGATGGGGACGTATAGCCGTTTCATCCGCGTAAATTACACAGGAAGAATATTTAAGGCAAATTGGTAAGTCGTTATAGTATATCAAAAATAATAGAGGGCCTAATATTAAACCTTGAGGAACGGCTCGAACTAATAGGGGTACATTTAGATCTACAGAAATTAATAGAAGCGGCATGCAGAATTTCAAGGGTAAAGCTCTGTGAAGTCAGTTCTGGGCCAGGTACTCCATACTACAGTAATTTACCAAAAAAAAAAAGATTAAAAGAGAGATGCTACGCTGTCACCACTACTAATGAATGATTTAATTTTGTCAGTAACGCATGTGATCAGTGGTATCAGCGGAAAGACTTGCTCTAACCCAATTTTAAATATAGAGAATATGTTAAACTTACTGATATACCTTTGCGCCCTTAGTTCAATTAGATTCATGTTCAAGACTTTATCGAGAAATGGCAGCACAGATATCGGCCTATAATCTTCAATATTTAATGGGTTACCTTTTTTTAAACCAGGTATTACCTTTGCCATTTTAAACGTTATAGAAAGATGCCAGTTTTGAAATACCGGCTAAAAATATGGCTTTTCTTTCTGCTAATGCGAACCAGAATTTCGGCCACCACCTTTTCCTCTGTAATGCTCACCATTCTCTTCTTGTCTCTTAGCATTACGCTTAACATTTTTTGTTCCGTCGCTCGTTGCGAGGTCTTCAACTCCTAAAACATCGGATCTGATCTCAAAGTTTCTGGTCCATACGCCAGTATCGGTCGAGCCCTTCCCTTTTCAAGGATAGCGGTAAGTCCCCAGTCAGGATTTGTTAATGTCTCCCGCCTGCCTCCGACCTACTTTACTCTTCTGTAAGTTTCCTTTTCATGATCAGAGTCTGCTGCAAGTAATTGACTTACATTAACTTCTCTTTCACAGTTTCTAGAGGCTGACTGCCAATCATGAATTCTCGCTATATCACATACTTTATCTGATATTCTCAAATATGTTTTTTTTTTTACATTTGAAGGGGGGGGGGGGAGGGGGCGTAGACTGAAAGCGTTGCTACACCTACAATCTACGTTAGCTTAAGCCGAAAACAAACAAAGCAGTGCATTTTTATTTCATAGACGATAGCACGGAAAGCAGCGAGTTACGTCGGAACAGAAGCTCAGTTCAACAAGTTTTCGCAAATAAGTAATTTTCCGCCTCTCTATTACCTTTTTCTATTTCCTTGCAAATTAAATTACATCGCATTCACCAAATGGGTAGCAACCTTCTAAAAACGAGGCTCGAAGCACAAGATACTCACTACCAACATCTACATGCCTCAGTTCTAAATCCACGGCCGAACTGACGACCAGAGCCACTTTATATGAAAAGCAAAGGTACGTTGCGGAATTCATCGGTTGTGTGCTGGAGAACATAGTGCCCCGAGAGCCTACCCTTCTTCCCTGCTATAAACTGTTATCTCACTCTCAAAACACATCAATCAACTGCTCTTAAAAGCATACTCACATTCGGCAGCATGGCAGTACCCAAGCAATGGTAAGACAGTTAGAACAATGATGATAGCTGGATTATTCATTGGGGATTGTGTGCACAGACAGCGTTCTGAGGATTCAGTGCACTATGGGTGATTTATGAGACGGTTTCATAAACTGAAACTATGGCACTGTCTATGTATGGCACTGCCGATTTAATATATCCCATTTTGTAATGAATTTTCCGAGTTCTACGTCATAAGCGAAGCTGCAGTTGACGTAAATGCTGAGTTAGTACATGCTGATCTTACTGAATAGCGATATTTATTGGCCTCAAGCTCACACGCAAATATCATGTGAATTCACTGACCTCTTAACAGCGCCTTCTCCGTTGTACTACAAACATTAGGCACCTTAAAAGGGGACGTGTGCAGATTTCGAACGTGCATTCATCTCTTGTGCCGCGCAACAAGGTTTATTCGTCAACGATCCCACTCCAACTTAGTCTAAAACATGAACATTGCCAGGCCTTTCCTATATTTAAAAAAGTATTTGGGAGGTCCAGCCTAAATGGTTATTCAAGCCCAATTCTTTGAAATTGAACTATATTGTGATAAAATAGATCCGTTGTTTTTTAACTCAAACATATTCTTTTTATTGTCCTAAAGACCATTCCTCTCCGGCTTCTCTGGTTTACTCTGCTTTATGAGAGGACACATTTTAATATATATGAGTGAATAAGGTAATCGCCATTCCTCTTATGTCCGATTATGCGCCGACCGTCGCATTCTCGACTACGGTGTCAGAAATATTTCAGGCTGTGACTTTCGTCAAGTAAATGCCAAGAAAACTCCAAAAGTTCTTAAGAAAATTACACATTTTTGATAGAAGACCACTGTTGTTGGAGAAACGCCAAAAGAAACATCCCAATACGGGCAGTACGCGCGTTTGTAAAGTTTCTTATAAAATAGTTTGGAAGATTTACAACCGTAGAAGGTTTATATTCATGAATTCGGACAAGTTCATTCATGTATGCGACACTTGTGACATCACAGATACCAGAGATGTGGCTTTGTATGCTCATTTATTTATTTATTTATTTATTTATTTATTTATTTATTTATTTATTTATTTATTTATTGAAAATACTTTCAGGACCCGAAGGCACTACAGAAAGGAGTGGGGAGCAAATGACAAGACGTGCAACTAACAAAAATATTACAAGGCATTTTGTAAAGCGATCTTGAACTCGTGGTCATCAGTTATGCTTGCGATTGTGGAGGGAAGGTGGTTCCATGCGACGCTTGTTCTAGGAACAAAAGTCATTACACAATTTTGTGCGACAAGACGGTAGACCAACCTTGAAGCGATGATCGGTCCTGGAAGAAATATAATGAGGTAGATGAAACAGGATGTCCTTTATGATGTAATAGTTCAGCGGAAATCCGCTAGGTGGAGATAAGTAATTAAAGGAAAACTGAGACATCCACCCAAATGTAGCAATTTGCTACATTTCGGTGCATTTTTCCTCGAAAGAGGAACCCGGTTGCCCCGGAAAGGCGGCGGTCCCGGGTTCGAGTCCCAGACCAGGACGAATTTTTCTTCAACTGCGAGGCTTTCTTTCGAGGAACCCGGTTGGGTTTCCATTGTAGCAAATTGCTACATATGGCTGGATGTATCAGTTTTCCTTTAAGGATGTCCTTTAAATCGTTGTTATAATAATAGATTTTTTGAAAAAGATTAAGGCGAGATGACTTTCGACGCAACGAAAGGTCAGGCAAGTTTAGGGTTTTCTACATGGACGTGACACTGGAATGACGTGAATAATTCGATAAGATGAAATGTGCTGCGCGATTCTGAATAGCTTCAAGAGTTTGAATCAGGGTGGTCTGAGTAGGATCCGATATGGCGCATGCGTACTCTAACTTAGAACGTACCATGGTTTTGTAAAGGGTTAACTTCAGGGACGATGTGGCATCAAAAAAATTTCGACGCAGATAGCCAAGCATGCGATTCTCGTAGTTAGCTACATATTCGACATCCGTATTCCACGAAAGGTTAGAAGAAATCTGAACACCAAGGTATTTATAACTGTCAACAGATGGTAATGGAATATTATTGAGGAAGTAAGTACGCGGACAATGAGTAGTAGCGTGGCGAGAAACTCGCATGCTTTTACATTTAGTTGGGTTAAGTGTCATGAGCCATTGATTGCACCATTCAAACATCCTATCTAGATCGTGTTGCAGATTGATATAGTCAGCATGATTAGTAATTTTTGGTAAATTACACAGTCATCTGCAAACGGTCGGACAGTTGAGAAGGAAAGGCAAGTAGTAAGATCATTAATATAAATCAAGAAAAGTAGAATGCCCAAAACGGACCCTTGCGGAACACCAGATGTTACGGGAGAATTAGGTGAACAAAAGTCATTAGCTGTCACATACAGGCTACGGTTGGAGAGAAATTCCTTAATCCATGCAAGTACACTGGGATCTATGTTAAGTTGATTAAGCTTGAAGATAAGTAGGTCGTGTGAGACGGAGTCAAATGCTTTGGCAAAATCTAAATATATGCAATCAGTATCAACGTCATGATGCGTGTTAATAAATAAGTCGTCGGTAAAACATAGCAATTGCGTTTCGCACGAAACTGCTTTACGGAATCCATGCTGATAAATACTGAAGAAGGAATTGGACTCAAGGAATTCGATGAGATGCGAGTATATTATATGCTCTAAGATTTTTACTGGCATGAATGTTAATGATATGGGACGGTAATTATTGGGGTAATGTACATCACCAGATTTATGCATAGGGACCACCTTCCCTATCTTCCAGTGAGAGGGCAGTGTAGAAACCTGTAATGACAGTTCAAAAAGCTTTGACAATATCAATGAAGAATACACTTGTGTACACTTCATCATTTTAGATGAGATACAATCTAGGCCGGCTGATAAAGACACTTTTAAATTGACAATAAGCCTTTCGACACCAACTGCATCAATAGCGATGGGATCCATTGGTAAAAAGTTGGTTTTTGGTATTTGTGGAAACACTCTGGGAATGCTCTTATTAAAATGTGTAACAAACACATTGTTCAGAACATTGTAGCACTCACTTTGAACTACTGGAACGTTAGATTGGAATAATTGAATGTTTGTCCCTTTAGAACCGTTAATAATGCTCCAAAATTTGCGGGGGTTAGAAAGCAGTAGCAAAGGAAGAGTTTTATGATAGAATTCCTTCTTTGCTTTTGAAAGCGCAGTACAGAATTCTCGGTTAAATTTTTGATAGCAAGACCAGTGGTCTGCTCTGGCTGTTAGCTTTGCCCGTCGAAATATCCGCTTCTTTTTGTTCCGCATGCGCTTTAACGTGTTATGAAACCACGGAGGGCGAGGGTTTGATGAAACTTTTCTTTTAGGTACAAAGCGATCAATTAGGGACAAGAGTTTGTTTTTATAAAGCAACCAGTTTTCCTCAACCGACCGCTGCTCAAAACCATCAAAAAAACTATCAACAAAGGCCTGTAGTTCCCCATTCATTCCAGTAATGTCTGCTTTGCTGTAGTCTTGGATGACCCTGGTTTTTTTCTTTATGGAAACCTGTGCCCGTAGGGTGAAGTGAATTATAGAGTGGTCGCTAATTCCCGGTGAATGAGTTAAACAGGAAGCTAGGTCTGGTGTAGTAAGCACTAAGTCTAGAATGTTAGCGGCAGTGGGAGTTGTACGAGTGGGAAAGTGAACGAGCTGGGTTAAGTTGAAGTCTTGACAAAAATTTAAAAATTCCTTGCTTTCAGCTGAGTTGTGTTTTAAGGATACCGGGGCTCTTTCCCACCTGATGTCTGGAAAATTGAAGTCGCCAAGTATGAAGAGGGGCGATTTTGGGTATCTGACGAACAGCTGATTGACAGCATCGTGCAGGTCATTACAAAAGGACAGTGATCGATAGCAAACACAAAAAATTATTTCGCGGGAATCAATGAGCACGCGTACACAGACAAGCTCAAGTGAAGATACAATTCGAATAACATGAGAAGTAAGCGTATCGGCAACCGTCAACAGAACACCACCACCAGACCGGTAATCACGATCACATCGGTAAAATTTGTAGCACTTTTCACAGTCCAATATTTCTTCATTTTTAACTTTTGCAGACAGCCAGGTCTCCGTCAGACCAATAATATCAGCAGAGCACGAATCAATAGCGGAAGACAATTCAACGCGCTTATTGAGGATACTCCGGACATTGGAAAGGAAAATAGAGGCGTTCCTTGCGCGGGATCTAGGCATGCATAGCTATGATGCACTAGAAGTGCCGGCACATGCAGTTACAGTGGCCGCACTATCTTGCGTATCTGCCGATCGTGGCAAATCAGTTTCGCGTACGATGTCAGTTATTGCTCAGTAAACGTACCTTTTTTTATGCATGATCAGTTTCTTCATGCGAAGCGAGTACGGCTGCCCTGCTACCTTTGCAAATTCCGTTAGTTTCCTCCTTGAGTTTCGCGTAGCTCTCCAAAAATCTTCGCTAGCTGATACACCAGTACCTTTGAGCTTATGTTTCTGGGCCCAGACTGCATCCCTAACTTTAGACGACGAAAACTTGATAATTGGTCGAGTCTTTTTGTCGGTGTAGGATCCTGACCTGTGTGCTCGAGAGACTTCCGAGTCAGGAATTCGTAGTTTAAGATGACGAGACAAAACATCTTGAACAAGGCCTTCTGACTGAACCCATGTCTCAGTCGGGCAGTCCGGTATTCCAAAGAACAATAGGTTATCTCGTCTGGATCTGTCTTCAAGATCGTCCAGTCGGGAACTGAGTGCCTGGCCTTCCATTCTGACAGCTTCAGTGATTAGACGTGGTGCATCACTGAGAACTGCAGAACCGTACAATGATTCGACGAAAGATTCAACCGCAGAAAATCTTACTGTTAAGTCAGCAACCGTTTGTACTAAGTCCTCCTGTTTTGTGTTTAGGTCATCAAGAACTTCCATGGCTTCAACGTGACGGTGGTCAACTTTTTCAGAAAGTTTAGCGATAGCATCAAGTATTTCTTTGTTGGTAGGGCCAGGGTTTAGTTCAATGTCTCCGCAACATAGTAAGAGCTTTGTAACAAATACGCATTCACACAAACACTCAAAAAAATGGCACAGTTTCGCCCTAAGGGCGAAGCGATGAATGCGATAGCAACACAGCAATGTCATACGAAGTAAGGTGAGCGGCTTTGGTAGCAATATGAATTGTAGTAAACATGAGCTGATTAAGTAAGCAGGTGTGCTGCGGTGTAAGTAGACCGACATGAAGAGAGACTCGATGACCACGAGAAGGCGCGTGTGAAACGGTGGTGTTGATGAGAAGCGCTTCCCGTGGGCAGCGCGTGCGAAGGGACACACCTGTAGCGCTGCACTGCCGACCCGGGCAGCATTGCATGTGTAGCGTGCGTTGGAAAATGTGGCCCGATTATTACTAACTGATTGAAGAACCGTGGTGTGAGCGCGCACAAACAAACATGAATAGATCACACTGAATGACTGCAGACAACGACCGTCAAAACGCTGGCAGCGAGCGGATATATACGCCGCAGCAGGGGGCGAAGGTACGCGCGGTCTATCGCTTCAACGGAAACTGAGCGGCGAATGCGCATAAAGGTCAGAGCCGTGTGGAGATAAGAGACGGTGCAGTCGAACGAACGACGAGCGCGGTTGTTGGCAGCGTAGAAGTGCGCCCCCCCCCCCCCCCCCCCCGCTCCTTCCGGCGCTGGCTTCCCGCTTCCTTGCTTGCGCGTGGGAGAGATAAGAGACTGTGCGGACGAGCGACGAGCGCGGTTGTTGGCAGAGAAGTGCCCCCCCCCCCCCCCCTGCTCCCTCCGGCGCTGGCTTTCCGCTTTCTTGCTTGCGCGTGGGAGATTGAGTGCGTTCGCTCTCCGTGATAGCGCGCGTCCCCGCACGCTGCCTCTGGGGCATACGGCGCGCGGCGAAGATTTTATCTATACGGAACCTCACGGCGACGGCGACGGCGACGCCGACGGCAGAAATCCGGTTGAAGTGTCCATATAATTGCTATCGCAATAAAAGCACACTTGGGCACGGTAGGAGCAGCACGAAGACGTTGTTAGTCCGCTTACAGTAGAGAGAAGGAGGTTTACTAACCTGCACCAAAAGCAAGATCGGGTTTATGAGCGACTGCATGGCTGCCGCTCCACCGTGCCCACTGAAGGGGCATAGGAATTCCAAGGACCTTATATCCTCCCGTGTCGCTCCATTCACCAACAGTGTTGTAGACCTGCTGAACGTGGAAGGGATGCCACCGTTAAAGCATGGCTGATCACATGAGGGCGCATTATTGAATATCGGGGCCGTCAGCAACATTGTCGATGAACAGCAAACAATCGCTGGATCCGTTGGTTGTTGCCACGTGCCAAACCGGGCGATAAACTGCACAAAAAGCAAGATCTGGTTTATGAGCGACTGCATGGCTGCCGCTCCACCGTGCCCACTCTTGTTCATTGTTCATTGTACGTTCTTAAACTAAGGTGCGTTGCATATCGGCGTGGTGTCTGTATTTCTCATGCCGATTACACTTGTGTTCTGACTTGTGAGCTTGGATTGCGTACTAGTAGTCTTTTGTTTCACGACTTGTTAACTACTCGCGGGAGCTTGTTTTTGATTGCTCTTGCATTGCTATGGCGTAGTTATGTTAAGAATGATCATCTTTTCAATGCACGTTGGAGAAGAGGAGCAGCCGACACCTCTACGAGGCGCAATAAATCTCCCTACACACAATGTATTTAAAAACGCGATAGCGTTATCGGGACCCATTCGCATCGCATCGTTCGCATACGGCAAGTAGGCTTCATTCACTGAAACACTGAACCTGGTAAAGCCAGCTTAGAAAGACCAAGCTTACACCGATCCTCTTAAAGTCTGCTTCACTTTTAAACTGAAATGCATTGCTGAAAAGACATTTTTACAGGGGCAATATAAGTGGTCTTATCTTAAAATGTGAATGCCCTAGCACCTTTTTATCATTTTATTGATTGTTTGTTATTGCCCCGACACGCTTAGGTTCGGTACAAATGCTGGAAAAGGGTTTGTTTTTGAGTTTTATCGTAGCAGAATTAGGTTTTCTCGTACATTCAAATTACAATCCGACGCCGAATCCGACGCCGAATGGTAAAGTCGTACTTTATCATTTTTCTGGCGGGTTTCACTGTGATAAATTCAATTTTTGTTCACCAAAACCTTGCACCACGTGGAGAGCCTGCGCGGTCGATGTGGTTGGATGATTTTCTCCGCCACCCGCGATCACACGCTGGTTGCCGACGCCGGATTTCCTGAGACACGGGACCCTAAACGCTATCGCGTTAAAAACATTAACCTTGTGGAAGTTTAGAACGCGCAACTGTTATTGTATCTCAAGCTCCGCACATGTATAATTTCTTCCCACTGCCGGCGATGGTAGATTCCGATAAATGTAACCATATTTGGCTCGGATGCGCTCTTTCCGTAGTTATATACAAATGCTGCTTACCAGAACAGGACGTTCGGCTAGCTTGCATTGAGTTAACATGAAGTTCTCTACCATGAAAGACGGGCCGGAAAAATTGGGTAAGCTACCTTAACTAATTTTCGCGTGCTCTTCCATGATACACTACATGGTAAACACATTGGCGCTACCCTAAACCTCAGTTATACATGTGCCCCTTATGGTAAACTTTGTTAATGTGTGCAAGCGTGTCCTTGATCATGTGTGCTCAAATTTTCGCATGACATACTCTTCTATATAACTGATAATTAGCCTCACCTGTCTCTACGCGTGGCTTCAATGTCTGTGCGCAAAATTTGCATCCTTACCAGGCTAATCTTTAGGAACTGTTACAATCAACAGACAATTTTTCTACGTGCATTACTAGTGTAATTACGTGTAATACACTACTGTAACTACGTGTAATATACTAGCGTAATTAAGCTAAACCATAAAAAAAGCTTTTTTAACCTAAAAGCCCAGAGTAAAGATTCTCTGGTGCTTTCTTCACATGTTCCACCACTCGACCTTAGGAAGGTCGGTTACTTGACCAGGAAACCGTCGTTCACATCGAATATGCCAACAGAACGCTGCGTACTACCCTCGAGCACAGCCTGCGGCTCACCTGAGGTATGTCTCCATGATGAGAACTATTTAAGCGTAGAATTATCTTCCATGTGACAGCGCGCTCCACAACAAACCACCTAATGTGTACGATGCTATATAGTAATCATGTGTTTACTGGTCCTCCCTACTACTATACTACTATCCTACTATACTACTATACTATACCTACTATCGCTAGGAACTTCGAGGAAATGATGTTGACACAATGATTTAAAATCTAATCGATTTCGCCACGTCAACCCTAGACGAGTGGGTCAGTTGGTAGTGGCCAGTACAGACATATGCTAAGCAGCATAAATCGCCGCAGCTGTTGTGTGCCAAGGCCTCCATGGCAGATTGTTTACGGCTAGAAATTTAGCATTCTTAAACCTCAAATGTGGTCCTGCATTTGACGTGTAGATTTCTGGCGCCATCACTTTGCAAATAATATTATTGGAATATGTACGCTTATTATGTTATACTAAAGGTGCCTTCATTCCAGCGTTTACGTGCGAATGGTGGAGACATCGAAAATTTTCACGGCTTTCACAAGCAGCTCGTATTTTTAACAAATAATGCAAGTCCAGTCCTGCTTTGCGAACTTCCTGCTTTGCAAGTCCTGCTTTGCGTTTTGTCCGACTTTACCTTTACTGCACAGAAAAAGACGCCGGCCTGCGCGGCACGCGCAGCCTGCACAGTCACAGCGTAAGCTGCACGAGCGGCTCCATAGGAGCTCCATTTTTTGCACCACGCATTACACGGTCTTCGCATTGTTTCCACGAGAACCATCTGAACTGTCCGCCCGGCGTCTATGGCGAGCTGCGGCTTGTGCTGCACTCTGCACAGCGGTCTGCTGTGACCGATGTTGCCCTGTTACCTTGTTGCCTTGTTATCTAGCCTGCTTGATTTTACAAGTGCCACGATACGATGCTAATGATGGTGATGATGATGATTTATTGGCATCCCCTTTGAAACGTGGCCGAGAGATGGTGACCTAGACAGCTTGGTTTAATTAGGTGAACGATATGTATCTTTCGTGACATTCTTGTACGCATCTCCTTAAACTTCTTTTTTTCCTCAAACCTTCTTTAACTATAATGTACCGCTACCTGTGCATCTGCTACGTGGTGTTCTACCTGGTGTAATAATATGCAACTTCAATCAAAATGTGCACGTATCGATGATACGTGGCGCGTATGTCACATCACGTGCCTCCTCGTGCGCTAGGACGCGCTTATAGGGCATTTTTCCGCTGCATGCTCGCAAGAGCTGGCGTGGAGCAGTGTTAGAGTGGTTTACTTTCGCGCAGCGGGCCCGGGTGTGATCCTGGCGGTAACTAGGTATTTTTTTCTCATTCCCGGTAATAGCTGCTACGGACACCGGACACCGCGACAGAGGCGGCGGCGGCGGCGCTGTACACCATCGCCAACCGAAACGGCTATTGGAATGAGCTTGTAACAGCTTCAGCTGTAAAAAACTGCCATCAAATATTCGTCCCGTTCACTGTAACAGTTCCAGAAGAACGAATATCGTAGAAGCACAAAGGTTCTTCTTCTTCTTCCTGGGGTTTTACGTGCCAAAACCAGTTCTGATTATGAGGCCCGCCACGCCGTAGTGGAGGGCTCCGGATTAATTTCGACCACCTGGGGTTCTTTAACGTGCACTACAACGCAAGCACACGGGCGTTTTTTTTTTTTTTTTTTTTTTTTTTTTTTTGCATTTCGCCTCCATCGAAATGCGGCCGCCGCGGCCGGAATTCGATCCCGCGATCTCGTGCTCAGCAGAAGGACAAAGGTACTGTGAGGAAGTCGCGGCACCGAAGCCTCAGCCAAGAGAGCTCATGTACTGCTGGCGCACCATTCGTTGTATTAATATAGCAGCGGCGCGTTTGGGAGTGACGCACGCAAAAGTTTCCAAATTGCCCCTCTCTCACAGTAAACCAATGGCGGTGGCCTTCGATAAAACCAAGAGATGGTACCGTGTCCCGCTGGACACCTCACTTGCTGGCGCAACGCACAGGTATGTGGAGGGGAACGCTGTGTCCGAGCCGCGCAATGTCTTGTAGTTGCCCGCCGGCCTTAAACCGTTGACGTCCTGGATGTACAGCTGGGCATCCCTTCAGCGTAAGTTCTGCCAAGCGTCCGTAGCAAGTAGATGACACGCACAGCCACCCACTCACCATCGTTCCACTGAAGCGAGGGCTACCGCCACATCCAAAGAGCGGGCCACTCAGTGAGGCTTGTAACCCGCCGCTGTGGCTTAGCGGCCGCGGTTTTGCGCCGCTAAGCACGAAAGCTCGAATTCACAAGAACGTCTTACGCAAAAATTGTTCGTAAGAAAGAATTTCATCCAATCCGGAAGCAAGGCATATTATTTTTTATGGTGGCCGGCGTATGGCAAAGAGCAGTTGCGAAAGAAAAGCTTTGTAAATTTGGCCCGAGGTTACAGAATCAAATCCCGGCCGCGGCGGCCGCACTTCGACGGGTTGAAATCTGAAAACGCCCGTGTCCCGTGCATTTAGGGCACGTTAAATGTCCCCAGGTGGTCGAAATTTATCCGGAGTCTCCCACTAGGGCGTGCCTCATAATCAAATCGTAGTTTTGGCTCGTAAAACCCTATCATTCAAGTCAATTCAATTCAGGGAGGCTTTTCATCCATAGAGTGTTAAAATGGGTTAACTGCGCCTAGATGTTGTGCGAGTCCTATTCTACGAGCTGCCCTGGGCGCAGGTGGATGCTACATCTTCCACGGGTTTAGTAGCTTCATTGGCCGTCTCCAACCTCGCATTCCACCAATGGCATCATGACGACTGGTCTTGATGATACTTGGGGAGGAAGCTCACCGCTATCGATGTTGAGGCATCACTTACGCAATCTGCAGATTTCCAGTGTACCAGTTAGCAGGAATTTTCTGATTGTTATGGTCTTTTCTGGAGCACAGCCGGGTCCCCACGTTGAATAGACGGAGAAGCCATGTCTCCGAAGTCCCGTTCAGAAGGCCTCCGACACAGATGGAGTGTCCTACGTCGTACTCTACTAGTAGTGATGCTGCTACCACTGACGACGCAGCGCACAGGAACAGTTCTCACAGTAACAAAGCTGAGCCAGCGTTCCGTGAAAGTGTCATTGTGCTCCAAGAACGCAATTAGGTATGCCACTATATCAGTTAATTATCATGAGTAGTTTGTCAGTAAAATATCGAAACATTATATCCAGAGCATCAGCAAATTGTAGCAGTAAATTTTATAAGTAAGTGTATTAGTAAAAATGGGACTACTTTGGTTACACACCTAACAGTGTTTGTGTGTGTGCGCGTGCGTATGTGTGTGTTTTCAGTGTGCAAAGGCACAAGTTACAAAACCCGTTTCGGTCTACTATAAGCGAGAAAGGGACGTGGCAATATCAGGTCAGCAGTTTTCTTCTAACTGCTCTTAATGTACTTCAGGTTACGGATCCTTACCTCACTAAGAATTCTGGCCAAGTGGTTCAGTGTTTTCGGGGTTGTCATAGTGTGGGTTACGAATTCTCAGTGGACATGGAGGAAATACCGTATTCTATTCTGTTCCTCACTGTCAAATGTTCACCGCTGTTTTAAATGCATTACTAATGACGAGGCTATATTTGTGAGCAAAGTTGAAAGGGCAGTCAGCAATTTTATGTCTCTATTAGAATTTTATTTGATCAACACCTTTCTGTCCTTTAATAAGCGCACTTACCTGCACAAGAAAGGTATTTGAATGGGTTGCGCGTTGTGCCAATTTTATGTCGCATATTTTAATCTACTATAGATCATTTACTGCAACGTGGTAGCTGTTCACTTCTTTTAAAACTGATTAGGTATACTGATCAGTTTTTTAATTCGTATAGGACGCAACTGCCCAGTGGCGCTTATCAGGAGGCCGTCGATTTGGTGTTAGCCGATTTCAAGCGATATGGACAGGGACAGTCTTTTACCTTTGAACAGCCTGTTGCTAACAGATTACACTTTTTAGATATCAGCATAACGTTTTACCTCGTCACGTTTGCTTTGCTTATAACCTGCGCGTAAAGAAAGAACTCCTCACGTACGACTCAGCAGAATGAAAGGTTCTAAAACTTGGTATTGCCTTTCCATGCCTCGGGTCGACGCTGCGTAAATGTTGTGTTCTTACAAAGCAGGCAAGTTTTTCACATCGGTCTCCAGGTTTTTAAAAAACGGCTTCCCTAAGTCGGTCATCCGCGCTGTCTTCGAATATGTTCATCGTAAGTTGAAGAAAAGCTTGTCGAGTTCTGAGTCTGACGTTACCTGAACAGAAGCCACTAGACCTGAGGCTGTGCCGCACAGGCACAAAATTAGCCACAGCCTTAAGAAGGTGGCAACTTTATACGGCGTCCGTGTTGTTGTTTTTTCCACCCCCAACAAATTAGCCCAGCTTTGTCGTCGTACCACGAGTCATCATCATCATCAGCCTATATTTATCTCCACTGCAGGACGAAGGTTTCTCCCTGCGATCTCCAATTACCCCTGTCTTGCGCTAGTGTATTCCAACTTGCGCCTGCAAATTTCCTAACTTCATCCCCCCAGCTAGTTTTCTCCCGTCCTCGACTGGGCTTCCCTTCTCTTGGTATCCATTCTGTCACTCTAATGGTCCACCGGTCATCCATCCTACATATTACATGGCCTGCCCAGCTCCATATTCTCTTCTTAATGTCAACTAGAATATTGGATATCCCCGTTTGCTCTCTTCCTGTCTCTTAACCTTACGCCTAGCATTTTTCGTTCCATCGCTCTTTGTGCGGTCCTTAACTTGTTCTCGAGCTTCTTTGGTAACCTCCAGGTTTCTGCCCCATATGTTAGCACCGGTAGAATGCAATGATTGAACTTTTTTTTCAACGACAGTGGTAAGCTCCCAGTCAGGATTTGGCAATGCCTGCCGTATGCACTCCAACCCAATTTTATTCTTCTGTAAATTTCCTTCCCATGATTAGGGTCTCCTGTGAGTAATTGACTTAGATAAACGTACTCCTTAACAGACTCTAGAGGCTGACTGTCGACCCTGAATTCTTCTTTCCTTGCCAGGCTATTGAACATGATCTTTGTCTTCTGCATATTAATCTTCAGCCCCACTCTTACACTTTCTCGGTTAAGGTCCTCAATGATTTTCTGTAATTCGGCCCCATTAATGCTCAATAGGATAATGTCATCTGCCCCGAGTATTGAGACTCAAGGGTGCACGAAGAAGCACGCTAAGCGATTTGTGCGCTGTGCTGTTGTGTTAGTCGACGGAATTCGTCTCAGCTGCGAATGATGATGATGAATGGATTTTATTGGTGCAAGGGCCAGATATGGCCAAAGAGCGCCAAAGTCTCAGCTGCGGAAAGTCGTATGTAGGCCAAACGGGCCGGTGCTTCAATGATCAACTGAGGGAGCGTTGCAACAACTTAAGTAAATTGGATGGAGCGTATCTTGGCACGCATGACAATGCCTGCGCGTGTGAGCCATAATTTACGCGCGTTGCCATAGTTGGTAGGAGCGGTAATACAACTGCTCGTGAAGTCTTGGAGGCACGATACATCAACAAGAAAGGTACCACGTGCGTGAGTGATACCTCAGTCACGTTGTACGCTCCTGAGATGCACTTGTTTGAAGTACAGATGTGACGGCAGAGATAATCCTTCAATATCATACCATATCTGCAGTGCTGCGCGTGCGCAGCAATTGCACTATGCCCAACCTTCCATTTCAATAAATCATTTCGTAGTTGGCATGGCCTTGTGCGTGTCTTTTTAGCGCCTCAAT
The DNA here is from genome assembly GCF_013339745.2 of Dermacentor silvarum. NCBI lineage: Eukaryota > Metazoa > Arthropoda > Arachnida > Ixodida > Ixodidae > Dermacentor > Dermacentor silvarum. The sequence continues at coordinate 51,159 of NW_023605503.1, forward strand.
ACCGTGGTCTCGTTCAGCGTTATGCGCAGAGGCTCCACGCGTCGATCGCGTAGATCGTTTCGATAGCAAAGACGGCGAAGCACCTGGCGAGTTGTTAGGCGTGCTGTGTATACGGGTCGTGTTGTCTTGCTGTTCACGCTGTACTGATCTGGTGTGAAAACTTTTTTTTAATTATGGGGTTTTACGTGCCAAAACCAGTTCTGATTATGAGGCACGCCGTAGTGGGGGACTCCGGAAATTTGGACCACCTGGGGTTCTTTAACGTGCACCTAAATCTAAGTACACGGGTGTTTTCTCATTTCGCCCCCATCGAAATGCGGCCGCCGTGGCCGGGATTCGATCCCGCGACCTCGTGCTCAGCAGCCCAACACCATAGCCACTGAGCAACCGCGGCGGGTTTGGTGTGAAAACTAACGTTAAATTTATACCTTGGTTTATTCATTTTTGCGCCGCAGTGAGTTGGAATTCTATTGGAAATTTTAATTAGCGACGTGCTTTACTCATCGCCATCGTGAACTACCAATATAAATGCCCGTGTAACTTCGGTGAACTGCAGTTGGGGCTAACCTTGGTTAAGCAAGTAACCGCCGTAAAGTTTAACCACGGCTAAGAACTTTAGTTGTTTATTCATCAGGCTTTTCAGGTGCTCTTCATTTCTGAAATTACTTCCGGTGGAGATGAGCTAGTCTGAATAACTCTTCATGCGCAAACTTTCTCACTTCTTCCCAGATAAATATCTATGAACCACTGCAGTCGAAACATTTGGGGCAGTGAATAAAACTACGGTTCTTCGTACCAGACATATAGTGACAAGGGCAAGCAGGAGGAATAGGGTGATGTTGGCGGCCGACAGGCCTGTTCTTCGAAGACATGCAGGTAATTGCTGCACCCGAGCGCATACGTTTAAAAACGTTGCTCATTCTGAAGCTGACCACGGTACGCGCGAACAAACCGAAACGCACTGCCACGCGGAACAGTGTGCAAGCCCGTAGACTATGATTCAACCCACGCACGATGCCGCAGCAAGAACAATGCTTGCTTTCATGTATGCGCTGTTTGAAACTCTTGGACATTTTCGGACGGATTTTCAACGGTTCAGTTGAAATTGAAAAAAAATCATCCTTTATTTTTCGAATGACATTAGAGGTCGTTAAACATTTTGCTAGATTGCAGACGTAACAGAGGAAATGGTTACTGACAGCTACCGTCATCCACTCAAACGTTTATTGCGACGAGAAGAGGTAAAATCTCGAGATTGGGTTTAGCGTGTCGCCACATCCGTCCGCACTATTTGTTAGTCAATGCCATATTTGTGTAGTGTCGTCGAGCGAAATTACGGTCGCGAAGAGACGACGTGGGCTGGACAGACGCTCAAGTAATAGGAGGACACAGACCTTCCCGGATTTGATTGGCCAGGTACCTTGCCTCGCATGTTGAATTGGTGGTACGTTTGCAGCAAGCAACGCTCCTCTCACAAGGAGGAAGAGTACACCGAAAAGAGACCGTTCTAGAAGAAATGAAGTTCAGAAGCGTACACTGTTGGACCAGTTGGAGCATCATGTAGTGTCGTTAACTGGAATTACGGGCGGAATTACTTCGTCTCTTCCCACCCGTAATTCCGCTTAACGACACTACATGATGCATCCATTGGCCCAACAGTCTACGCTTCTGAACTTCATATTTGTGTTGTAGTAAGTGGCCTGCTCGTCCTGAGCTTCACCTTCACAATATTCCCCCAAAAATAAACCTTGGCCCATTGGCCTCTAACTCATCTCATTGCAGCACTGAGCAGATAGGAGCCAGGAGCCAGTTAGCTCAAGCACACCGTTGGTGTTTGCCATGTTGTGCGGCCTCCTTAAACAATCTATATTTTCAAACAGGTGATTGCTGTGTATGACTTACGCACGGCAGAGCAGACAATATTCTAGCTACAAATGAGGACGTTGTATGCGTCTCCTAAAAATTACTTCTTCGATGAGAGCACCACTATTTGTGAAACAAGCAAGCAAGATGGCTGTTTCCGCTGTGAGAGCCGCTGCTGACACATAAAATTGAGTTCAATGCGCGCGTAATCGCCGACATCTATACATTTTAAAGATAAGTTTTTTTTGCCTCTTACCCCTATTTTACGAGAGCGAGCAGTTAGCTGCTGCCGTCCTGCCGAGTTGAGAACAACGTGGGCCACTACAAGTATCTACAAGTGGATACTGCGCCACTGTGTGTGAGCCCGTTCTTGGTGAAGCTCCTAGAATGTGCATGTGTCACTGATTATGCTCCCAAATAGACAAGCAGAACAAAGAGGTAGAAGTGCAGAAATCAGCAAATAAAAGCTAGCGGTGTCGACATGTCACGACTGCTGAGCAACAATGTGAAATGATCTTACTGGAAGTTGCACTTCCCAAAACGAATACTGACATTATTGAGGATGCGTAACATATAATGTGTATATCTTAAGAGTCGTTGCAGCATTGCAAAGTGCAAAAGAACAGACACGTGCTTATCATCGAATAAATGTATTGCGCATTCATGCCACGTAGATACAAACGCCCCCGGTACGTCGAAATATTTGCGTCAATCTGTTAGATCTGCGAGAACCCGTTCCATTTGCACAAACATCTTACTGCACTTCCGTCATTAGTGTTACATTTGCTTAAATTGTAATGTATTTAAGTCATTTTGCATGATTACATTTGCGTGATTAGCGTTTCGTTTACATTACATTTCTTTTAGTATTTCTGTAATCGTCTGAAAAAGCTCCTTTTCTCACTAATTCCCACATGTGCGATGAATACACAGATTTGCTTTTTTTTCGAGTTCGCCCATGCGCTATCTAACTACGATGTTCGTCGTCCATGTCTGTCTAGCACTAGAAAAGTTCTTTGAAGAAAGTTCTTTAGTCGCCTTTTTTTTCAGCTGTAGGTAAGAACATTTTATGAAATGTGTAGAGAGGTGTTAAGTTTTCCATACAGCCATTTGCATGAATTATCCTTGTGGGCATCTCATAATCAACGACAGAAGCAAGTGAAATATAAAGAACAACGTCATCGCGTCAGGCATTTCTGAACGTTCTGGACAGGCTGTAAAAGGAGGCTAAGAGAAAATACGTATGAACCTTGCTGCCGTACGTAGCCGAGACAACGTACGCATAAGCTACTTCACTGAACTGTGGCATAAAAAAAATGGTCCGTGAAAGGTTGATGACGAACGTCGTTGAAAGGCCGTCGTGTCCTTCTTGGTGAAAAAGCACTCGGTGATGTGAAGGTAAATGCAGGTTCTCTTTGCATCACGTCAAAATTGCCAATTTTACAGTTTTCTAGGAAACACGTGCTACAGTAAAATCTACAGGCCAACTGTGCCATTAGGCCACGCATGACCATACCGTAAGCGTGTTCTATTTATTTATTTTTTTGGCTCGTAATCGACAGGTCTCATATGCATGATTTGCCATGTATAAAAGTAGGCCCTATTCTAAAACACATGCACCCGGAAAGGAAAACGAAGCGGTGGTCAAAAATAATAAATATGACGCAGCGGACAGCCAATAAAATACAAACACTATACAGATGCTCGTCATAACTTCGAAAGCAGCAAAGCAGCGATAGTGGAACGCAACTCGACGCTTGTGAAAAGTTACTTGAGAGTCAGACGCCTCCAGGTGCAGAATTTTTGGCGATAATGCTTGCCATAACGGAAATGACAAGTACATCTGACACGATTACAATCTGAACCAACCGCCAAGGCACTTGCAGAGATATTCAAAATGACAACCTACCATTACACATAGGCACAAACTTCTACTTGTACATGCATGCTCACCCCGTTTTACATGTACGCATACAATGGATTCTAAGTCATCAAGGATGGCGAGGAAATTTCAGAAAACACCAGCTCTCCCATGCCCAGAATCCGGGACACTTTGGCCTGTCGAAGATATTTACAACCCCACAAAAAGAGCGGAAGATGCAGAAAAATAAAAAACTACTCATTTTGAGATTTCGCGGGGAAGCGTGAACACTTCCCAATACACCATCCAACAGGAATTCGAGAGAGGACGCCTCAACCATACTAAAAGCGCTAACTCACACTGCTCACACCACACTATACGTGCTATATTAACAGGGTCCCTGGCTTCCCCACTTGCAAAGAATGCTGGGCATATCCATCAAATAAACATACCTTATGAGAGTGCCCCGCCAACGCCATCTTCAGAAGGACAGTACTTCAGAAACTATCACCCAACCAGCATCCCTGCAGCTGGGAAGCGTGGACCACTCGCCCACGAAAGTTTGGAAAACTATGGTGACCGCTTCTGGAGTAGCACGTCAGGATCGTGCTTGTCCGGATGGGGGCCTTAGCTCCTTTAGACATAATAAATGTTATTTATTTCTCTCTCTCTCAAACCCAGCAACTACCATCAGGTGGCGCTGGCGCAGTCGGCAACAGCCGTGTCGACTACTCTAGACAAAACTGATACACAGTATACAATCCGTGCAATATCTGCAGCAAACATATAGGAGACATATAGTTTAGTGTGCACTGGTAGCAGCTTACGCCTTGTGTAAGACGGTTGCTGAAGATATCATGCAGAGGGTGTGAAAACTACGAAACTGTATGGGTAAGGGCAATTTCTGGAACAACAGCAATATAAATGTATTTTTATACCCAGGCTCGTAGGATACGTGAGTAGTCCATGCTTGACGCCGTTGTGCACGCAGAGATAGAGAGAAAAATAGAAAATACAAGGAGGTTAACCACACAAAATTCTTACTTACTACCAATTACTTACTAATTGAAGGGAAAGTGAAGAGCGATCAAACAAACACATATGTGCCGAGAAAATGTTTAGCCCTTTCTCCAGCACAGGGTAGCCAGCCGGTACTTACACTGGCTAACCTCCTCGTCTTCCTTTGCCTTTCTTTCTCGCTCTTTCTTCAGCCTACAGATTAACTGTGCTCCTTACGCTTGCGCGTATTAGAAGATAAGGTGTGAGCAGCGTACTACCATTCCTTTCTTTTTTCCACCTCACTTCACAACTCCTTTGGTAGCGTAGAGTTCCATATGGAGGTGAGATACTTATCCCATGAATATCTTTTGATTAGACTACAGACTCCACCTGTACTTTGTTTGCCTCTTTTTATACTGAGTTATAAAATATTTGGCACTGTCGGGTGCTATTTAATATTTCCCGTGATTTATTTTGCTTACCGTGGGCTGTCCGACAGCCGTCGTTCTACCAATGAGTTTTTTTTTTCCTTCTTACGTGGCCAAAGCCTTGCAGATTACACATTTTCAATAGAATTCCGAGTATACTACACAATAATATTGTTTGTCTCTTTGCGCAACAGCCCCACGAAGAATTGACCCAGGCAGTTTAAGTTCTCTACATGTAAGCCAATCAGCGGTTTTGAAGATCCAGTGTGAAAGGTTGAGACCTCGCATTGTTCAAATGACATGGGCGCTAACCACTAAATGGAAGTGGCCACTTCTCTAAGAATATTTATTCACATCAAAATGAACTATGACACTAACACAGCAGTAGTTGTGTTTAAGTCGTTCTAATAGCAGATATTGCGTATGGCACTGTAAATTATAGGTTTTCTTGTTGACTTAACGTACGCCCTCAGAAAATAAGAATCTACTCGCCTCTTCTATCGCAACGAGGGCCAATTCATAGCGAACAATGTGACTTGGTGCCCGAGCACTATGTCGGGTTTTGATAGCTCATCAATGAGATAATAAATTTATGTTGCATGCAAGCGATAGTTGTGAGGAACATACACGTTGCAGAACTTAACTGATTTGTTAAAAGCAAAACATCGACTTTTATTGCTTCGAAACGTCATCGGAGCAGTAAATGATGAAAGGCAACATATTTATTGCTTATCGCTGTCCCCCCCCCCCCCCCCCCACCGGACGAAGTGGTGGCATCTTCACATCTCCTAATAAGGCGAAGGCCTTAGATATCTATGTTGGCTGTGACCTTGTAGTGACTTTAGCGAAACTGCGCTGTGTCGAAAAATGGCCGACGCCACGAAAAGTAAATGCACGTCTAAAAATTATCGGACTAAGGTCGCATTTCGCAGGGTGGTTCCTGTAAACAAATTAAATTAGAGGCTTTTAAAAGAACATTTTGTGAATATCGCTCTGAGTGGGACTCGAACCCGCGCCTCCGCGGTGCGAGACGAACACGCATCCCTGAAGCCATGGCTGCACTTTTTTTTAACATGGTATATTTATTACAATGAATGAAATGTTGTATGTACAGGAACTATTTACAATAATTTGAGCCCGAAGTGGGCATAAGTAATCAAACGTCAACGAGCAGTCCATATGAAGAAAACGTCAGACACACAGCAACACCGTCCTTTACAACAAAAACTTGTAAGAAGAAATTAAACACCTAATCAAAAGTGGATACCAAGCCGGCTGACATTCTTCTTAGTCGTAAATGTCTTTTAAGTGCGTGATCATCTGAACGAAATGCGATTTTGAGGAAATTGTTTTTTTTTCTGCATTTCGGTCTTGCATACGAGATTTCCATAGGCTATGCAGGCCTATCAGTAAAAACATATCGAATGGAACATCATCATACGGAACTACAAGATATTGAATACTGTGAGAAATTAGATCAAAATATTTGTGCAAATTTCTATGGATAACATTCCAAAATAAAATGGCATCTTTACAAACAATAAAACAGTGATCAATGGTTTCAGGCACGTCACATAGGCGACAGTTAACTGACGAAACGAAAATATTCTTTTTAGGCAGCCATGTTTTAACGGGCAATGTTTCAGTGTGTAATTTGTAAAAAAAGTTTTGTAGAAGGGGAACTGGCATTTTGCGCACTCTCGCAAGCACATCATGTCCAGGTGATGTGATGCATACGGATCGATAAAACGGCGGAGGGAACAACATCGACATTAAATCTTTATAAAGATGTTTTCATGACACAGTAAACAAATAATATTTAGAAAAGCGAACAGTCACAAAAGAAATATAAAAATAAACCTCACGCATAAACCCTCATCAACAAGGTCTAGAAATTAAATTTGAGGACACCACCAATTCCGGCAGGACATGAACCAGGTTAACCTGCATGAAAGCTCATAATACCGGATGAGAGCTAACCCGAAAAAAGAAAAAGCGCGAGACTAACTGTCGCACATATAAATGCACCAACCGTAACCCTCCAGCACTCACTGGTCGAAAAATGTCGCGTCTCATAGGTTCAAAACTGGAAGACCATATGAAAGATTTAACAAATCCTATGAAAACGTTGAATGTAAAGCCTTGCGCAGTGAAGAACCTGAAAGACATAGACAACTTTGGTTGCCAAGAACATGTTGCAGGCTTCTGCTCTTCCAAATATTGATAGACGGTGCGGGACAAAGGTATTTGTGTAGCGCTGGAGGGCTGGAACGCGCTCTCTCCAGTAGTGTGCACTGAACTTGAAGGCATGCAGTGGAACTCCTAGATATTTAGGTGGCACGCAGGACCACTCAGTGCCAGCATAATGTGATGGTGTAATGGCCCAATATCCAAACCATAGCCCTGAGCTCTTGATGCTATTCATCCGCGCACCGGAAACAGAACCAAACTCTTCGATGATAGAAAGAGATTTATCGATGCTGGGCTTGTCTTTGCAGAAGAATGCAATATCATCAGCGTATGCTAACACTTTTACCTCATTACCAAAAACATTAAAACCACGAACACTGGTGCAGTTCAAAATGCTCAAACAGAGTGGTTCTAAGTAAAGGGCAAAGAGGAGTGGGGACATAGGGCATCCTTGTTTCATGGAAGAACGGATGTGGACGGGATTTGAGAGGGTACCATTGACAACAAAGCGGGTTGTACAATGACTATAACAAAGTCCAACGCCATTAAGCACTGTGGATCCTACATTGGCGTGTTCTAGAAGAGAAAATAAAAACGAATGCCGGACCCGATTAAATGCCTTTGCGAGGTCAATCTGGAGCATTGCAAGTTGATCATAAGAAGTCGAACAGTACTCAAGAAATGTGCGAGCGACGTGTATATTATTATGTATGGAACGGCCTTTGATACCACATGTTTGATGAGGACCAATAAGAATTGAAATGGCTACCTGCCACCGATTTGACAAAATTTTAGCAAACATTTTGTAGTCAACGTTTGACAATGTAAACGGTCTATAACCATCAACAGAACGTATTTTTTCTCTGTCAGTACTTTTAGGTATTAACACTCTGTGGCTTTTTGTGAAAGACTGTGGTAAATCCTCTAGTTCAAAACTTGTTTAAAATATCTTCAGTAGAACAGGCGTAAGAATGGACTTAAAGGTTTTATAAAATTCACCCACAATTCCATCGGGACAGGGAGTTTTTGACATGGGTAACTGATCAATGGCAACCTCTACCTCCTGTTCATTAAAGGGACCGCTAATTACTGAACAGTCTTCAGTTAGAGGAGTTATTAAAGACGCAAAGTATTGTAGAAGCTTGATATTCTGGTGTCCAGAAGCTTGACTGAAGAGCACCCAATAGAAGTCTTCGAATTGAGACACAATCTCACTCGTGTCAGTTACTAATGCGTCTTTCGAATACATGTCGGTAATAACTTTCGCAGAAGCGTGGCGGCGTTCATCAATCAAAACCTGACGGGTTGCCTTCTCAGAAAGCAAGGCGCGGTTATTACGTGACCGAACACGGGCGCCTCTATAGCACACTGCGTCAAACTTTTGCAAGTCACATTTCACAGTTGCAATGTCATCAGCGTACGTTTCAGGAGATTCACATTCAAGCACATAAAGGCTATAAAGACTTTTCAACAATTTCATCTCTTCATACTTTTTGTAAAAC